>NC_058130.1:603306277-603318867 GCF_016433145.1 Gracilinanus agilis | reverse complement strand
AAACTGGAGAAGTTCCAGGCGAACTGGAGAGACCTCCGGGAACTGATGCAGAGCGAAAGGAGCAGAGCCAGAAGAACTCTATACACAGAGACTGACATTCTGTGGTAAAATCGAATGTAATGGACCTCTGAACCAGCAGCAATGCAATGACCCAGGACAATTCTGAGGGATTTATGGTAAAGACGCTACCCACATTCAGAGGAAGGACTGCAGGAGAGGAAACATATAGGAAAAACAACTGCTTGAACGCATGGGTTGGGGTGGACATGATTGAGGGTGTAGACTCGAAACTACCACACCAATGCAACTACCAACAATTTGGAAATTGGTCTTGATCAAGGACACATGACAAAACTAGTGGAAATGCGCATGGGTAGGGGGGGTGCGGGGGGGGTGTTGAAGGGGAAAGGAGGAGCATGAATCATGTAACCATGTTAAAAATGAATATTAATAAATGTAAAAAAAAAAAAGTGACTGAAACCTCCTGTCACAAAGTCTTCAAGCTCTTTTGAGGCTCTATAGGCTTGTGGAGGACCTTCTTTAATGTGGACCTGGGACTCTAGGATTTGGTAAGATTGCTCTTGGATCTTCATATTTGGACTACAATGTGAGTGAGTGAAAAAGCTGACTCCTTTCCTGGCTTCTGGAGAGATTAGTTGCTAGAG
Organism: Gracilinanus agilis; assembly: GCF_016433145.1. Classification (NCBI taxonomy): domain Eukaryota; kingdom Metazoa; phylum Chordata; class Mammalia; order Didelphimorphia; family Didelphidae; genus Gracilinanus; species Gracilinanus agilis. The sequence goes on along the minus strand of NC_058130.1, from coordinate 603,318,202 downwards.
GAGGCTGCATGGTTATTCATTGCCAGGTCCTCTGGCTAAATGTTCCTCTAGTGGAGGGTTTATGAGCCCTGTCTGAGTTGAGCCAGGCAATGGAGAAACATTTAGCTTGCTAAGTTAGACTGCTTCTCTGCCCTCTTTCACATTTCTCTACTTTACTCTTTCCTTATATTTTGTAAATAAAGCTATTTAAAGGTCATTGTAACTCAAAAAGACTTGAGTTATAATATCAGCCACCACATTCTTTTATATTTTGTCTAGCCACAAATTTAATCCCTACACAAGTCACTTAACCCCCATTGCCTAGGCCTTACCACTTTTCTGCCTTGGAACCAATATACAGTATTGAGTCCAAGAAAAAAGGTAAAGGATTTTTAAAAAGCCATCCAGTTAAATTTCCTTATTTTACAGAAGGATCCCAAAAGTCACATAGGGAGTAAGCATCAGAGGTGGGATCATGAGAGATATTTGAGTTGCTCTTATACTTAGGAATTCTTAGTAGATAGTAAGCTTCTTGAGGCTCAGTGAGAGTTTTTCCCAGTCTTTGTATCCCTTGTACCGAGTTTTGAATTAATTTAATAACTTAATAATCAAAATAATTAAACTATCATATATCAGCAGTCCTAGGAGCTGGAACTACAAAGATAAAAACTAAGTAACCCTTGCCCTCAAAGAATTTATATTCTATTAAGGAGAAATTTACAAGTAAAATTAAGCACAAAATATATACAAAGAAGTATGTATACAAAGAAAATTTTTATGTGGGGCAGCTGGGTAGCTCAGTGGATTGAGAGCCAGGCCTAGAGAAGGGATATCCTAGGTTCAAATCTGACCTCAGACACTTCCCAGCTGTGTGACCCTGGACAAGTCACTTGACCCCCATTGCCTACCCTTACCACTCTTCTGCCTTGGAGCCAATACATAGTATTGACTCCAAGATGGAAGGTAAGGATTTAAAAAAAAAAGAAAAGAAAGTTTTTATGAGGGAAGAAAGAAGCAATTGGAAGTTTCATTATAGGCCTCCTACAGGAAGTGGTTATTGTATTCTCATTGAAGGAAGCTAGGGATTCTTTGAGGCCAGCTAGATGGTGAAGTGGATAGAGGCCAGACCGGGCCTAGAGTCAGGAAGACTCCTCAAATCTGGCCTCATACTCTTCTTAGCTATGGGACCCTGGGAAAGTCACTTAATTTTGCCTCAGTTTCCTCATTTGTAAAATGAGCTGGAGAAGTAACCACTCAAGTATGCCAAGAAAATCTCAAATGGAGTAATGAAGAGTTGGACAGGACTGGAAATGATAGAACAAGAACAAAAAGCATATTCTCTGAGTGGGAGTGGGGAGAGGGATTGCATTGTAGGCATTGGGAAGAGGCTGTGCAAAAACAAGAATGGAATAGTTGTGCATAGGGTATGAAACCAGTTTAGCTGGAGAAAAGGGTTGTGTGAAAGGAGTTATGTTCAATTAAACCAGGACAGATGTCAGACAGACTAGGGAGGGCTTTAAAGGCCAAACAGAGAGGTTCGATTTTGTTATAAAGATGTTGGTAATCTGGCAGGTTTCAGGCAATTTGGGTAGTGAGGAGGGATAAAACATGATGAGGTGAATTGGAAGGGGAATGAAGGGGATAGCTGAGTGTACGGAAAAGATGAATGAGGTGGTATATAGGAAGGTAAGGGAATGACAAGGAGTATACAGGAGGGCAGCTTAAACAGACTTTTTCACCAAGGCTAGAGACAGAGGATACTGAGGAAATAGGCTGAGGTTCTTCAATCAGGGAAGGTATCTCTAAGGTGCAGAGGGATTGGGCCAGTCAGAAATGTTTTATATCTGGCCAGAGGACTTCTCTTGTTAATTTCTAAGTCCCTCGAGGGAGGAGATAAAAGGATTCCTCCCTGCCAATGAAACTGATGGCTGAAGGAAGTCTCAGGTAGGTACTTCCTGCCAAGATGGATGCTTGTGGTTCCCTCAAGAAATAAAAAGAAAATAATTCCTTCCCTCTTTAGCCCTTGTCTTAATCTTTGATACAATGATTCACCAGAGATTGTATAGGTAACAAAGGGATTTATTAATGTCAGGTTAATAGGAGGGAAAGAGGTTTTAGGTTTTCTAACTGCTGCTAGGGAGAAGACTGGATGGTGGGGGATGGGTAATAGGAGAGGTTTAGACTGAGAGTCCAGCTCTCCCAGGCAGGAAGGTTTGACTGCCTTTGAAGTAAAGTATTTATCAAATCACTAAATTAGGGGTAACTTGTTTTAGAATGCCCAACTTGCCTACAGAAAATAAACCCACAATGTCCAACCACCAAGTCCACCCTTCCTCCCAGGGCCCAAAGGGAAATTCAGGGGAAATAGAAGAGATGTAATGGAGAGATCAGGGAGAGGTCCAGAGAAATCAGATAAGTCCAAATTTCCCCAAGACAAAATAAGCACAGGCCAATGCTGAAGCCAAAAGGCCAAAGCCAAGCTGAAAAGCCTAAGCCAACAGGCTAGGCCAAAGCCCAAAAAGCAAAAGCCCCTAGGCAAAGTGAGAGCCAGAATGCAAAAGCCCAGTCAATTAGACTTCAGCTCTATTTATAGCCTCAGGTTCCAACTGACTTTCTGAAGGTTATAAAACCTCCAACTGCCTTTCTGTGACAGTTTGAAATGGCAGAAGCAAAAGGTTTCTGCTAGCAATCTTGCATTACAATTTTACCCAGAGATAAGAAACCACTGGTACTTTTTGGAGAGGGGAATGACTTAAACACATTGAGCTTCATATGCAATGAATGTTTGTCGAATGCGAATGGATAGGTGGAAGAATTAATGAATTGATAAATTATTCCCTCTTGCCACATTACTTTAACTAAAAAGTGTTTTAAGACCATTACTTCTTTTAATAGAGTTCCATCCTGACTGCTGCTCCATTTCTTTGTGAAGTGTGGGAAAACTGTGGAAACTGGAGAAATAATTTGGGTCAAAGCCCCTTTGCCTAAGATATTCTGACTGAGGTGGAAGTGCTTTCGGTATAGATTATCCCTCAGTTCTCCAGTTCAAATTTGGGTATAGATACAACCTCATTGTATAGAAAGCTTTTAAACCTTTGAGCTGGTTAATCTAGAAGGATACTTAGAGTGGTGGAAGAGCCTTTCTAAAGCAATTTAGCACAACCTCTTGTCTCACTATAGTGTATAACAGAATCAATAAATCCCAGATAGATATATGTCTTTAAAGTGTCATTGATGGACAGTCTGATAACATCTTATGATGAAATCACATTATAGTAAAACTCATTGTAATTCTTTAATTAATGCTATGAATAGGATTATGTAATAAGTGTAAGTAGGTAGAGAAAAGGGGATGTGATCCCCACCAGGCCAGGGAGCACTTTAGGATTCAGAGCAATGTGAAAAAGGTACTAGGTTTGGAGTAGGAAGATCTGTGTTTGAATTTCTGAAGCTTATAGGCTGTCAATGTATGCCAGTCAGTCTCATTATATCTCTTATTGGCGGGTAATTGGCACAATGAATAGAATGATGGATTGAGGATTAGCTGAATCTGAGTTTGAATCCTGCCTCACTCTTACTACCTATACAACCCTGGGCAAGCCATCCTCTAGCAGTGTCAGTTTCCTTAGCTGTAACATGGTGATAGTATTAACACTTAGGATAGCTAGATGGTGTAGTGGATCAAGCACTGGGCTTGGAATCAGGAAGAGTCATTTTTGTGAGTTCAAATCCAGTCCCAGACACTTACTAGCTGTGTGACCTTGGGCAAACCACTTGACCCTGTTTGCCTCAGTTTCTAATTGGTAAAATGGGTTAGAGAAGGAAATGACAAACCATTCTAGTATCTGTGACAAGAAATTCTCAGATGGGATCATGAAGAGTTGAACGTGACTGAAATGACAGAACAAAATTATCACCTACCTCAAAGGATTGTTGTGAGAATCATTATATATATATATATATATATATACATATGTATGTATGTATTTGCATATATAAATCCAAATTATTTTATTAATAATTTTTATTAACCTCCAAAAATTCAGTACACTGTGCTTCACAGATTAAAGAACAAAATTCCCTTATTGTCAGTACTTTCATATGGAAAGTGCCACCCTTTCCCAAATGGGAAACCAGTAAAACTGATAGGCTAGAAGTTGACTAGGATCAAAAGGAGGTATATTTAATCCAATTAGAATAAAATATTTTAATTAGGTTAAAAAATTCAAAATGGAATGGCTTAAAGGGCATGGACTTCACTGACATGTCAGAAAAAGGGACAGAGGAATTTACTGATCTTCATAAGCAGACATAATTCTGGAAGAAATCTAAAGCTAACTGAAGCAAGAAAAGAATAATGAGGCTTTCAGATCATATTTCTTTTTTATTTTATTTTTGTATATTTGGTTTCTTCTTGTGTTGAAGGGATTCTGCCTCACTTCTCTCTTATTCCTTATAAGTGAGGCATCAATTCCCCAGATAGATGATGACCTGGTAACCACAGGGCAGGTAGGTGGTAGAATACTGGGCCTGGACTTAGGAAGACTCATCTTCTTGAATTCAAATCTGGCCTTAGACTTCCTTGTTGTGTAACCCTGGACAAGTCACTTATCCCTTGAGCTAGAAAAGGAAATGGCAAAACCATTGCAGTATTTCTGCCAAGAAAACCCCATATGGGATCACAAAGAATGGGACACAATTAAAAAATGACTGAACTGAAACCACAGGCATCTTCCATTATTTGAGATTTCCTTTGGCTTCCCTTTCATAGAATCAGATCTTTAGAGCCAGAAGGTAGCTTACTGGTGATCGACTCCAACCCCCTCATTTTTCAAAGAAGTAAATATTATTCATTATAACTTTATTCCTCTGACTCCCATTCCTCATTGCCCATTAAAAAAGCAGATGGTGCTATTGGGGAACAAATAAACCAGCCCTCTTTGGCACTGGCCTGGGACTGTTTTTTAACCCCTACACCTAGGTACTGATTCTCATCTTGCTCTACACCTGTCTAGCTTTGAGGTAGCAGGACCTAGGTATCAAGAGAGGAGTCTATGCTTCTCTACCCTGGCAGTACCATCATGACCTTAGGATGGTGGCCTGCCATTGATCACTAGATCAAATCATTCCCTAATCTACATTCTCAGCTCTATTCTCTTATCTTGTTCTTTTCCTTTCAGAGTCTACTCCTGCCCAGTTCTGGTGGTAGAACGCCAATGACAGTTATTCTACTTTTACTTTAATGAGTTCACAAATATTAACTTTTCTAAATCTAGAATCATCGATTTAGAGGTAGAAGGAACCTTGGAACCCAAAGAGTTCTAAGCTTCTCATTTTATAGATGAGAAAATTAGATTTGAGAGAAGTTAATGAATTCACGAATTCACACGAATAGAATATGTCTAAAGCAACATTTGAACTCAAGTCCAGTAAGAAAATCAATAAAGTCCTCTGTCTCTTTTTCTGACATGTCAGATGAAATCTGTGCCCTTACTATGCCACCTAACTGTCTATTACTTGGACCTTTGTTTACCCCAAATTTTCTTGAGTACTCACATAAAACTTTCTCTATAGGATAGTAATAATAATAACGCCCAATGTTTATATGGGCAACTAGGTGGCACATTGGATAGAGTGCTGTTCCTGGAATCAGGAAGACTCATCTTCCTGAGTTCAAATCTGGCCTCAGACACTGATGAGTTGTGTGAGCCTAGACAATCACTTAACCCTGCTTGCCTTAGTTTTTCATCTATAAAATGAGCAGGAGAAGAAAATCACAAACTGCTCCAGTACCTTTGTCAATAAAACCTCAAATAGGGTCATGAAAAATTGTACACTACTGAAATAACTGAAATGTATTATAGAATATATTGTTTGTATGTCATTTGCTTATTCTGAACTTCCCAAACACCAGAAAAGAAAGAAGAAATTTGATATTCTTTTCAAAGCTGAACAACTGAAAAAGTATATAAATTGTCCATTTAAGGTTTGCAAAAAGCTTTCCACGACTTATCTCATTTGGATTTCATAATAACATTCTGAGGTAGCTGCTATTATTAATTTTTTTAAACTCTTAACTTTTGTTTTAGAATCAATACTAAGTATTGGTTCAAGGCTAAAGAGTGGTAAGGGCTAGCTAGACAATGGGGGTTAAATGACTTACCCAAGGTCACATAGCTAAGAAGTATTTGAAGCCAGATTTGAACCCAGGATCTCACATCTCCAGGCCTGGCTCTCTATCTACTAAGCCACCTAGTTACCCCAGTTTCTATTATTATCCTCATTTTACAGATAGGGAAACTAAGTCTGTGCAAAGGTTGTGGACTTGCCTAAGGTCACATAGATAGTAAAAGTCCAAAGAGAGATCTAAGTGAAAAAGGAGAATTGGGGCCAGAGAAGAGAAGGGAACATTTTACTTTCTATTTTTCCTACTTTTGCTTTAATACTTTAAAAGGATCTTGATGAAGATATGCACATATAATCAGGGCCCTGTTTGATAGTTCTTCCTAGTGTAGATATTTAACATTTTAGCCTAGCCTTATGATGGATTCAAGGCCCTTTAGCATTCTGGTGGTCCTCTTTTCATTGCTTCCTAGCTTATCAGTGCCCTGAGTTTACAGTGCCAAGAACTATGGGGGACTTTTAGGACAACTTGGAAAGCCAATTAAATGAATCAATCAATAAAATTAAACACCTACTATGTACCATGCACTGTGTTAAGCACTGGGATATATAAAAAAGGAAACGATAGTCCCCAATCACAAGGAGCTCACAGTCTGATGAGTGAGACAAAATGAAAATAAATATATGCAAACAAGAAAGACAGAAGCTGAATTCAGAATAATCAGTAGAAGAAAGGTACTAGAACTAAATGGGATCTGGGAGGTCTTTCTGTAAAGGAAAGTGGGATTTTCACTGGGATTTGAAGGAAGCTAGAGAGGCCATCTGTGGGCAGCTGGGAGGAACTTGGGATGGTTTACAAAGAGAAGAAAGAACTCAGCCAGTATTGTAACAGTTGTATTCAAGTTACTGAATAGCCATCGTGTTGAAGAGAGATGAGACTTGCTCTAGTTTGTCCCCAGTGGGAAAATTCAGGAATATTGAGAGTGGAAGTTGTAAGGAGCCAACTAAGACTTGTTGTCAGAGAAATGTTGTTGTTCAGTTGTTTCAATCTTTTCTGACTCTCTGTGACCCAATTTGGGGTTTTATTGGCAAAGATACTGGAGTGGCTTGCTATTTCCTACTCTGGTTCATTTTCCAGACAAGGAAATTGAAGCTAGCAGGATTATGTGATTTGCCCAATGTCACACAGCTAGTAAATGTTTGAGGCCAGATTTGAACTCAGAAAGATGACTCTTCCTGACTCAGTATCTGACTTTCAATCCATTGTGCCATCTGTGAAAGGAAATTCTTGGTTCTCTTTGTCTATTCTGGGTTTACACTTATGAAAAGGGAATCCTTTATTCTCTTTGCCTTGTTGGAGTTAAAACTTTGGTTAACAATAACTTAAGTACCCCTACTTAGTACCTCACTAAATTGTGAGGACAGGATTAACTCTCCTTTGTCTAGCTTGAAAACCACTTAGTGCTAGGTAAGAAGCTAGTAAGATACTTGGAGAGCTCCATCCTTTTTTCTAACTCAAACAGCCAGAACCTTTTGAATTCTTTTAAGAGTTCACACACTCAGAAATGTGTGAATCCAAAGGTGACAACTCAGAAAAGTGTTAATCCTAGGAGGAGAGTTAACACCTTTAGAAATGACAAGTTAGTCCATGGACACTGCCCCTGGGAAGGGCTGGACAACTTGGAAATTGTGATTGACCCCTGTGAAGAGAAGCAGGAACAGGAAACCACAATAAAAACCATAAAATCCTCGGACTGAGTCACTCTGGTGAAGTTGAGGCTCATGGACAGTGTCTCCTGAAGATTGTCTTTAAGGGAACTTCGCTGGAGACTATAGCTTGAATCATGGTTTCAACTTAGATTCTAACTCTAGAACTGCTTCATTGGATGAGTGAAAAGGGCTGACTACTTTCCTAGTTTCCTAAGAGACTAGCTTCCATCTTGGAGGAGGTCTTGTAGTTACTCACTACTGACCTTCCTGGTAGAGGACTAGTATAGGTATTTTCTCTAGCCTCTCTCACATTTCTCTACTTTATTGTTTCCACTCTATTTTGTAAATAAATTTCTGACTTGAGATATAGTAACTTTGGCGACCATGTTATTTCACATAATTTGAGTGCAACCACTAAATTTAACCTTTACACATCCAATGCAGGGAAAACTTTCTAACAATTAGGATTGTCCAAAAGTACAATGTCCAAATGGGAAAGGACCTGCTTGTACAAAAATATTTATAACTACTCTTTTTGTGGTGACAAAAAAATGGAAAAAAAGGAATGTTTCTCAATCCTCAATTCTCATTGAGGAATGACTGAACAAATTGTGATATATGATGGAGATGGAATACTACTGTGCTGTAAGGAATAATGAACAGGTTCATTTCTGAAAGAACTGGAAAGAATTACATGAAGTGATGCCGAGTGATATAAGCAGAACCAGGAAAACACTGTATACAGTAACAGCAATATTGTGGAATGATCAAATGTGATAGGCTTAGCTATATAAAAGGGAACTCTTTGTTCTCTTTGAGTTTGCACTTGTGAAAGGGAATCTTTTATAATTTTTGCCTAATTGGAGTTAACACTTTGTTTAACAATAGCTTTGAATCAATACAACCTTGAACTAGGTGGAAGAATTTGCAAACCACTTATGAATTCTCACCCTACCTAGTGCTAGGTGAGAAGCCAGCAAGATTTGGAGAGTTCCACCCTTTTTTCTAACTCAAACAGTCAGAAACTTGTTCACACCCTCAGAAAGTGTGAACCCTTTTGATGAATACTCACCTCTCCAGAAGGTGTGAAGTAGTTCCCACAAACACTGCCCTCTGGGCAGTGCTAGACACTTTGGAAGCTGTGATTGGCCCCTGTGAAGAAGGGAGGAGACAAGAAGCCACTATAAAAGGCCCTGAATTTCTGAGGCCGAAAAATTGGACTCCAAGAAAAGAGTGGACTCAAGTAAGGAAGTGATCTTCAAGAAGAAGGTTGACTCAAAGAAGAAAGTTGGCCTCAGGAATTACCTTGAACTTCAGTCATTGTCTTGACCTGCCTCTTGGAGGGAACTTGGATGAGTGGATAGCTGGTTTTCCCTTCCCATCTTCTGAAGATAGTATAATTCTGATCAAAGGTTAATAAGTCCTGGCTGAACCAAGAACTGGAAAAACATTTAGTTAGATAGGTTAAAGTCTTCTCTATCCATTTTTCTACTTTCAATCTTTCCACCTCTTTTATAAATAAAAGATTTATAATTTTCATATATTTAGCCAAACCATTAATTTTAACACTTACAGTTACTATCAACAAAACAATGATACTGGACAATTCTGAGGGACTTGTGAAAAAGAATGCTATCCACCTTTAGATAAAGAACTGTTTGAGTAGTGTTATATTGAATCTCTGGGAGCTTGAAGATCACTTTTGATTGACAAATAAGTCAGTTGGATGGAATGTTCCCAGGGAGTCATGCGAGAGGCAGGAGGAGGGGCAGTTGAGAACCCTGGAGGAGTTCTGGGTCTTTGACCTGTGCTGAGGCTGGAGATTGGTGGATCCTGGTCTTGGAGTGAGAGGTGCAAACATCTCTCTCTGCAAACTCTTCCTGTACTTGATATACCGTGCCAACCTGTACCTGACCACCACATTGGTGTCTACTGCCCCTAGATATTAGGAATTACATCATCTAGATATCTAGGTTTCCCAGGGCCCAGGAGGGATCTGGGAAGTGGGCAGGAGACGAAGAAGAGGGTGGAAAAGGGTGGAAATAACTCAACTGTAAGGCTGAAGATCTATTGAAGAAGAAGTCAAAATATCCCAACAGTTTACCTACTCTGGTTTAGTCCTGGCCAGGCTGAACCAGAGGGAAGCTACATTGATTCTTCATCTGCCAGCAGTTGAGATTTCATTAGCAACCAGTAGAATAGGGTCTCCTATACCACAGTCCTTTACCCTTATCCTTCTTGTTAATATAAAGTTTAAAGTACTTTCCTAAAGCAGTGTCAAAACTTGTTTTGGGAAGGGAGAAATCGCAGTCAGAATACAAGGTGTTATCCTAGCTAAAGAGCCCAAATCAATATATATATTAACCCCAGGTGGGTCCTGAAAGGATATACCTCTTAGACCTGAAGGATCCTGCCTGGGCAACTGTTATAAGGGAGAAGGGTCATCTTATTCTCTCTGCACATCAATTTACAATTTCAAACATATCAAGAGACTCCCAATAATTATAACATTAGAAATGCAGATGAAAGTATACTATTTTTCATTTGTTTATTTGGGTATGTGTTGTGGAGTTTTGATTTTATAAGATTATTCACTAATAAACATGAGTAATATAGAACTATGTTTTGCACAGTAAGACATGTGTAACCCACATTAAATTGCTTGACATCTCCAGGAGGGGGAAGGGCACAAGAGAGGTAGACAATTTGGATTACATAAATTTAGAAAACTCATGGGGAAATGTGTTATTACATATAATTGGTAAAAATAAATATCTAAAAATTTTTTTCTTTTTTTTAAACATTTATTAATATTTGTTTTTAACATGGTTATATGATTCATGCTCCTACTTTCCGCTTCACCCCTCTGCACACACCCCCCATGGCCTACACACATTTCCACTGGTTTTATCATGTGTCATTGATCAAAACCTATTTCCAAATTGTTGATAGTTGCATTGGTGTGGTAGTTTCAAGTCTACATCCCCAATCATGTCCACCTCATCCCATGCGTTCAAGCAGTTGTTTTTCTTATATGTTTCCTCTCCTGCAGTTCTTCCTCTGAGTGTGGGTAGCATTCTTTACCATAAATCCCTCAGAGCTGTCCTGTGTCATTGCATTGCTGCTGGTACAGAAGTCCATTACATTCTACTGTACCAAAATGTATCTGTCTCAGTGTACAGTGTTCTTCTGGCTCTGCTCCTTTCACTCTGCATCAGTTCCTGGAGGTCTTTCCAGTTCACCTGGAACTCCTCCAGTTTATTATTCCTTTGAGCGCAATAGTATTCCATCACCAGCATATGCCACAATTTGTTCAGCCATTCCCCAATTGAAGGACATACCCTCCTTTTCCAGTTTTTTTGCCACCACAAAAAGCGCAGCTATAAATATTTTTGTACAAGTCTCTTTATTTATGATCTCTTTGGGGTACAAACCCAACAATGGTATGGCTGGATCAAAGGGCAGGCATTTTTTCATAGCCCTTTGAGCACAGTTCCAAATTGCCAGCCAGAATGGTTGGATCAGTTCACAACTCCACCAGCAATGCATTAATGTCCCAAGTTTGCCACATCCCCTCCAGCATTCATTACTCTCCCCTTCTCTCATTTTAGCCAATCTGCTAGGTGTGAGGTGATACCTCAGAGTTGTTTTGATTTGCATTTCTCTAATTATTAGAGATTTAGAACACTTTCTCATGTGCTTGTTGATACTTTTGATTTCTTTAATTGAAAATTGCCTATTCATGTCTCTTGCCCATTTATCAATTGGGGAATGGCTTGATTTTTTATACAATTGCTTTAACTCCATGTATATTTGAGTAATTAGACCCCTGTCAGAGTTTTTTGTTATAAAGATTTTTTCCCAATTTGTTGTTTCCCTTCTGATTTTGACTACATTGTTTTTGTTTGTACAAAAGCTTTTTAGTTTAATATAATCAAAACCATTTAATTTACATTTTGTAATTTTCTCTAACTCTTGCTTGGTTTTAAAATCTTTCCTTTCCCAGAGATCTGACAAGTATACTATTCTGTGTTCCCTTAACTTATTTATAGTTTCCCTCTTTATATTCAAGTCATTCACCCATTCTGAATTTATCTTGGTGTAGGGTGTGAG
>NC_058130.1:603287588-603302040 GCF_016433145.1 Gracilinanus agilis | reverse complement strand
TTTTACTTGAAGGGCTCAGTCTATTTCCCTTCAGTGTTTTGTCTCTAACCTGAGTATCCAGTCTGTGTTTCCCTGCTGCTATTGCCTGCCTTAGATGAACTCATCCTCTCCCTTGCAACCCTTGGTACCTCTGTGTTATATTCCCTAAACTCAGACATTCCCTTATTATCTCCTACCACCTCAACTACCAACCTTCATCATTGTACCTTCCTAATCCACCATATTGCCTTAATTTCCCTACTATCTAGTTTATTCCCTTGATTACCTCCAGCCTTGGATCCCTTGCCTTGTCTTATTCCCTATTCCTACCAGCTATTACCCCTAGCTTCAGTTCCATATTATATCCTGCAGATTCCCTTATTACATCCTGAAAATCCCCTTATAACACTTATTAACCAAATTCTGTTAAAAAGTCAGACATTTCTGGAGATTTTGAAAAATAAAGAAAATGAAAAAGCAGCAGATTGGGTGGTATCTCTGATCCAGATCCCAGATATAGGAATACACAGTAATTATCTCTAACATATAGGAATTGATTTGGGCCTTTATAATCCAGAGTCATAGGATAAATTCTCATATTGTTAAATCTTTAGTTTGAGCATTTGCACCTCAGAAATCTGAAAATGCTACAAACCAGGTTTGATTTATTGTCTAGATATTTTTATTGTCTAGATTTATTGTCTAGATTTAAGAAAGTGATGGAGAAAATATTATATAAGAATTTGTTATTATTTTTATGTATATATTATATTATTTTATATTTACATAAATGTATATTACAATATAAATATATTATTATTTATTATTATTTTAATATTAGCAGGACTAGAATCAATTTTCATTCTTAGAAATTCCTAGAAATGTCTCCCCTCAACCTGGTTAATCAATAAAGGTTCTTCCTGCAGGTGAAGGGATTGAGAGTCTTAATGAACAACCTCCTCATTAATTGTTCACAAATCACAGATGTCTTGAGGTATTCTGGGGAGGGGCTAACTAGTGAGCTTTCAAACTGGATTTATAAATCTGCCTAAACGACCTTCATGGTCTTTGATCATTGAAGGTACCATTCATCTATCAATCTATTTGTTATAAGCTGACCTAATCAATAGGTTTCTATTCTTACCCAAAACCCAGTTTCTCCAGTATATTAATTGTAACAGCAAATAATGCAGATTAAATTTAAAAAGTGTGCCCTGTGTATATTTTCCACTCCCAAAGAGTCATTAAAAAAACCCTTACTTTCAGGCTTGGAATTGATATTCAGTATCAGTTCAAAACCAGAAGATCAGTAAGGACTACAGTCTAGCTGCTAGACAATGGAGATTAAGTGACTTTCCCAGGGTCAGCTAGGAAATGTTTGAGGCCAGATTTGAACCTAGGATCTCCCAACTCTGAGCCTCATTTTCTATCCACTGAGCCACCTATCTCCCCTCAAACAGCCATTTGTCAAAAATTTGTGTGCATAATGCTGAAATAGAGGAATGGAAGTGTAAATAATTTTCCTTGAGGCAGGACACCATGATGCCTTTCCCTATCACACCTTGACCTGGCTCTTTTTTGCTAAGTGAAAACCTTAGACTGATGAGTTAGATCAGCTAACCATCAGGAGGTGAGACATGAATTCAAAGAAATTTTCTGACCATAATTCTTTAGGAGACTCCTATCCGACCTTTTATTTAAATAGGAAGAAGAATTCAGGGCAATGGAAAGGAATTCAGCATGAGAACAGAGAACAGAAATAAAATGCCCATGGACTTCTTATTAGACATGGGCCTGGATCTGAGTAACAAAGTGTTGAAAGAATGCTTCTGTTATAAAATAAAAGAGCTGATGATAGCTTTCTCCATCCCTAACTCTACCTCACTCCTCCATATCTTAAAACATGAGATGACTGATCCATTGCTGATTTGGGGACCATGTAGGCAAAGGCAAAGACAGTCAAGCTCTAGATAGGGGAGAAGAAGGTGGTCCTCAGCTAGTGTTAGAGAATATTAAAGAAAATTTTGATAGGTGAACAGCATGGTATAGTGAAAAAGGCACTGTTTCTGGGGTCAGGAAGACCTGAGTTCAAATCTTGGCTCTACTTTTACTGTTTGCCATTTACTATTTAATCTTTGTTCCTCAATTTACTTGTATTTAAAATGAGGGAGTAGACAGCTAGGTGATACAATGAATACAGCACAGGGCTTGGCATCAAGAAGATATGAATTCAGATTTGACCTTAGACACTTACTACTACTGATGTGACCCTGGGCTAGCAAATCACCTAAATCCTGTTTGCCTCAGTTCCTCATCTGTAAAATGACCTGGAGAAGGAAATGGCAAACTACTCCAGTATCTTTGCCAAGAAAACCTCAAATGGGGTCGATAAATTAGAGTTGAATACAACTCTAACAACTGAACAATAATAACAAGGAAATAAAGGAGTAAAACTAGATGATCTCTAGGTTTCCTTCTGGCCCTAAATCCTATGAACCTATAAATAGAGTCTCTTTTTTCTCGTTTCAGGCTATTATGTTGTCCTTTTGTGGCATTTTTCTCCCCTTAGCACATCCAATACATTTTTTGACTTATTTTCTACTTCAAAACTGTTTTGTTTGGCATTTTAGGTGAGTTTAAACTGTAAAACTATTGAGAGGTAGGGAACATTCCCTTATGGATGAACTTAAAAGGATGGTAAAGTTGAGATAATATGATAGATAAATAGATGATAGATAGCTAAGTAGATAGATGATAGATAGATAATTGATAGATAAATAGATAGGAAAGGTGATAAGGTAGGGAAGTAGTTGGTAGGGAGGTAGAACATTAGTTAAAAGATTTACTATGTACCATCCACTGTACCAGCTGCTGAGGATACAAACAAATAAGAGAGTGCCTGCCTGCAAAGAGTTTATACTCTAATGGCAGAACCCCACATATACAAGTAAAATGAAAGGAATAACATGATGGGGAGGTTGGAAGGGTACCCTCATGAGACAGCCAATGAGGAAAGTGTCCAGCAGGTGAGCTGAGCTGGAATTGAAGTGAGAATGGCTGGGGCCCCTCGAGAAATATTGTCCTGGGCTAGAGAGTCATTAATCATGAGAGGAGTCTTAAGACAGAGATTTATCCAGGGTGGAAAGGTTGCTTGGCAAGGAGATGGTGAAATCTAGAGAAGTGGATGGAGAATTTTTTTCAGCAGATGATTCTGATAGCTATAGATATAGGCTTTCATCATGATTGTTATTCCTAGGGTTGTCAATACCATAGTGGAGGTGCCAAAACTAAGATCAGAAAGGGCAAGAGAATCTGCCACTCAATCCCTAATCAGTTTCCTAGAATGGGATCTCCAGGGGAGTTGACAGTTTGTGACATTGGGAGTACATTGCGATGATTACTGGTATTCCTATAACTCCACTCTCTTACCTTCTTCCCACTGTAGCCCAAATAGAATTATTAATGTGTCTAGTTAACCTGAGGCTTGGACTATTCATTCATTCATTCAATAAACATTTGTTAATCTCCTAATATGTTCCATGAACTGTAATAAGTCGGGGATATAAAGAAAGGCAGGAAATATTCTTTGCTTTTAAGAAGATCAGAATCAAATGGGGAAGAGAACAGACAAACAGCTTTGTACAGACAAAATAGCTAAGGGATATATTGGAGATAATCACAGAGGAAGGCACTGGCATAATAGCTTTCTTTTAACTTGGATCTCTGCCATGATGGTGTTTCAGCCTAGAAGCTGTACACCAAAAGATGGTTCTCACAGTGGCCTTCCTGAAAGGTGGAAGATCCAGCTGGGCACATTTTTATTCTAAATTTTTTTCAGTTACTTAGCACAAGGGTTAATGTGTCCCTTTAAGTGAATTATCAGTACCCCAAAAATAAGTCCAGAGAGAAGTATCCCAACTGGAAGGATTTTTCTAGTTTCTTCAAATAGCTTTCTTTTCATGGTCTCCATAGACACTGCATGTAGAGTCTGTATTTGAATAGCTTTTGAAAGGAAGAATCAGACTGGGTTGGGGCAAATCTTGAATAGTTACCCTCCCCCCATCTTCACGTGTCTGCTCATTCATAATATTGGACAGTGACCGTTATATCAAAACCATGGTTTTTCTCATGGAACACTTTTGATTGTAAGTTTCTGAGACTTGGGAATCAACATAGTCCAATGTTATGGTGAACTTGGGCTGGTCAGAGTTTGGGTATTTTGCATAGTAGGCAGTCAACAAATAGATATTGGAACTAATTGGTTCATGACAGAATCAGAGAAATGAGATTCAAAACTCTGGTCCATTTTTATGACCTTGAACAAGTCATTTCAATCAATTGGTCAACTAGTTTTTGTACCATGTCTCTGTGCCAGGTACTGTGCTAGACATAGGGGATATAAGAATGAAATAATCCCTGCTCTCAAGGACCTTGATTGTTTGAATTTCATTTTATAGACCTTTAACATGGGTATGATAACCCTTACACCAGTGATTCCCAAAGTGGGCAGCACCATCCCCTGGTGGGTGCTGTAGTGATCCAGGGGGATGGTGATGGCCACAAGTGCATTTATCTTTTCTATTGATTGCTATTAAAATTTTTTAAAAATTAATTTCCAGGGGAACTAAGTAATATTTTTTCTGGAAAGGGGGCGGTAGGCCAAAAAAGTTTGGGAACCACTGAAATAAACTATCTACCAGATAATATTTCTGTGGGGCTCAAATGAGGTCATGTATATGTGTGTGTAAATATGTGTATACATGTCCACATGTGTATATGAGATCATGTGTGTATAGATGTATATGAAGTATATTTGTATCTATTCATATATATCCATTGGTAGTTTATGTATGTATGAAAATAACTTAGAGTTTTCTTATACTTCAAGATAAAAATACCACTCACTGTCTCTGATCTGATGACTCTAGGACTCGCTGACTCCAGTTTCAATGTTCTTTCTATTCTACTGGAGATTTGCAAACTATCTAACATCCTATTAAGGTCACTTCTTATAAAGTCAGGGTTCATCGCTCATCCACTCCCCTGCCCCCCAACTTTTACTCTCCCAAGAAAACCCATTGAGACAAAATGTTTCAGGATAAGGAGATTTCATGCTTTCCCCAGATTTGCACAACAATCTTTTAATCTGCTCCGCTATTTGTTTTTAGCCTTGAAACCATCATTTTGTTGTTCTTAATGTTTAAAGTGCATTTTAAAAGTAGTTTATAGGTTAATGCCCTAGCGGAGTAACATTTTAGAAATGCTTTCCCCTTTAATAAATGAAAGTCTGTTTGTAAAGTGCATTGCAGCCATGATTGTTAATCCTTCCCTGCCTGCTAATCCCCAGTTTATAAAATAGAGTCACAGGCAGATTACACGGTTTCCCCTAAAGTCAGGACTCAGACCACAATGACACCTGGGCCACTAGTCAAAGTTGAATGAGTCTAAGCTCAGCGCAGCGGCTTATCTGTCAATTGGGATGCTTTCTGCCCATCATGATTAACTGAATAAATCTACCCTCAGACTATGAGGCCATATGGTGCTGGCTGTCTTATATGTGGGGAGGTATATATGTGGGAAGAGGGAATTTCATGAAGTTAACTCTGCACTGCAATGGAAAGAGCATTGGGTCTAGAGTCAAAGGACCTGGATTCCAATCCTATCCCTGATGATGCTCACTGTCTGTATGACCTTTGGCAAATCACTTAATTTCTCTGGGCCTCAGTTTCTTTATATGTAAAATAAAGGAGTTGAATTAAATAGTTTTTGAATTTCTTTCTGCTCCAGACTCTAGACTTATGAGCCTATAAAAAGGACAAAGTGCTATTGTAATAGTGATATATTAAGCAAAAATAATAATAGCTAGTATTTATATGGCACTTTTAAGGTTTGCAAAGTGTTTTACAAATTTATTTTGAAGATACAGTATATATACAGACATACTAAATGTGATTAAACCGAACAAATATATTCTCATTGTTATTCTTGTTCAGTCATGTCTGACTTTTTGTGACCCATGGACCCTCAGCATCCAAAATTGTCCAAGAAGTTTTCTTGGCAAAGATACAGGAATGGTTTGCCATTTCCTTCTCCACTGGATTAAGGCAAACAAAGGGTAAGTGACTTGGCCAAGGTTGCATAACTAGTAAATTTCTGAGGCTGGATTTGAACTCAGGTCTTCCTGACTCCAGGCCTGGCACTCTATCCACTGAGCTGTCTCTCTGCCTCCACTGTTATCATTAACATGCTTTTTCATCACAAATTTAAAATGATAGTTTGCATTTCTATAGAACTTCTTGGTTTATAAAGAGTTTTCCTCATAATAGCTCTGTGAGGTGAGGTAATTCATACATAATTAACTCATTTATAAAGCCACAGATCTAGAGCTGGAAGGTCAGCTATAGTGTAGATAAAGAAACCAAGACCTAGAAAGGGTTAAGTGATTCATCTAAAGTCACACAGAAAATCATCAGGCATAGGATTTAAACCCATGTCCTCTGACTTCAGAGTTAGTGATCTTCCCTTAGAAAACTAGCCCATCACCAGAGGGCTAGCATTGCTAGGTTTGGGAAGGCTCAACCTGATAGAGTGGCAACAGCATGATGGATATTTAGGTCAGATGAAGCATTAAATACCATCTGCTAAATTGCAAAAAAGTTGAAATCTGCCTAGGGAAGGGTACACTCACTTGAATGAAATCATAGAGTCTTCAAGTAGAGATGTGAATGTAGATGAGATAAATGAGTTGTGGACACTTGAGGTAATTTGCCCAGTCACATAGGTCTGGGGAGCAAATGTATGAGTTGAAAAAAACCTAAATCTTTTTACTCTAAATTCCATTCATGGCGATATGGTTTGAGAATGTCTGATATTTTTTTTCCTGAAATTTAAGCAATACATACAAATCCAAAAAACAAAACAGAAAGGGCTTAATTCACACACAAGGTTGCTTTCCTCCTACCAACCTTGTGGAAAAATAATCGTCTCCATTTTGCAGATGAAGAAATTGATTCACTAAGAGGACTTGCTCAGTCTTATAAAGAGTAGATATGTTGGTTCCAGGATTTAATACCTCTTCTTTTGTCTCCAAACCTATTTCTCCCTCCATTTTAGTATCCTGGATCACCCCTAAGGCTCTAAAATAATAATAAAATGAATTTGGCTTTAAAATATGCATTTAAAAACTTTAATTTATTTAATACATTAAAAAATATGAGTGGCAAATTTTTTCTCCCTCTTCAGCCTCTCCCTCACCCATAAAGAAGACAAGCAATATGATATCAATTATAGGTGTGAATTCAAGCAAAACGTATTTCTGTATTAGCCATGTTAAAAAAGTTTTAAAAAGTGGGAAAATTGGCATCCAGAGTTCATCAGTTCTTTCTCTGGAAGTGGACAGTGTAATAATTAATAGAGCCAAGTAACCAATGTTATGATAGAAGGGAGATAGAGAGACCTTTTCCTCCTCCTTCCTCCAGAGAAATCCCCCAGAATTCTCTTTGTCTCAACTTTCACAAACTGTCAGTCTCTGGCTCCATTCATCCCATCCCCCTTGCACAAATCCCATCCTTACAATAGTATTTTTTATCATGAGCTTTTGGAAAGTTTAAAATACTTAAAATAATTTTATTTTATTGATGTTTCTTTTTTCCCCCTTTCCTTTCATTTCCAAATATTTCCCTCTTAAAAAAGAATATAGGAGAGAATGAGAAAAAAATTGTTCAGCAAAACTAATTTATTGAGTCTGAAGGTATACACATTGTTTCACATAGATAGTTCATACTTTTGCAAAGAAGAGAGGGAGAATTTTTTTTCTCTTTTCATTGGAGTCAAGCTTGTTCATTATTCACATTCTGTTTCAGGGTTTAAAAAACTACAACTGTTCTTTCCATTTGTAAAAATAATAAGTGAATGAATTGATTATTGATTATAAATTGATTAGATACTCTGCTTGTTGTACTTAGAAAGTACCTTCAGTATATATAATTGAAGTGAAGCTCATGAGTGAACTTTTCTTCAGGGCCAGGTGCAAGGATGCTTAGGAGACTCTTGTTTTATAATAATAAACTATTTATTGAGAATATAAGGATAAAAAAGGATTTCTAACTGTAAGGGATTCTAACTCCACCCAAATAAAACTCCCTCGTTTCACAAGGAACTACTTCTCCTGTTTCCACAGGCTACACTGATCCTTCCTGATCTGACTAACTGAAATTTTCACTATTCTACAATAAACCAACACTATTATCCTTATAAGAAGTTATAAAAATAACAAAGTTGGTTGAGCCTCAGCAAGAACCAAGTTAGGACTTTGAGCCTTAGTGGACTCAGACTCCAAACCAAAGACCAGGTCTTTCTTTGGTCTTCTCAGATATAAAAACAATTTATGAAACAGCAATATACAGTCACTAGTGTTTCCCAAGTTGGAAAAGGAAAATCACTTAGCTCCTTCAGGTTTTTCCCTCTTTTTCTTCTATGTCAGACAGTGAAGAGAGAGAGAAAAGAAGATGTCACCTCTTCCCAGCACTGAGAGAGAGAGAAGGAGTTACTGTCACAGAAAAACCATTAAACCTCACATACACACTGTCAACATTTGAAACTGACACTCTTGTCTCAGATCTTTTTAAATTCCAATTCTTTCTCAAGCCAGCTTCTCTACTTCTTATCTCTAAACTAATATAACAAGACTTAATTTATAATATCTTAATACATTTCCATTGTTGTGGTCATTTTGTGTATTGTCTCTCTGGTTTTGCTTACTTTTCTTTGTAGTAGTTCACAATACAGTGCCTGGCATGTAGTAAGCACTAAATAAAAGTTTCCCATTCCATTTCAGTTCAGTCTTCCCAATATTCTTCATACTGATGGTTCCTTATGACACTAGCTCACAACTCCAAAGGCCACAAGCACTGCCCCATCCTGGGTAGTGCTAGACAAATTAGGAGACTGTCATTGGTTCCCATGATGTGGGAGAGAGACAGGAAATGACCTGGGAAAAGAGCTATGAAAGGTGAGACCAAAGGACAAAATTCACTCTTGACTTCCTTGGTTTTTCGGCCAGGAGACCCTCACTCGGTTGGTGCTTTGGTGGGACACTCTTCAGCTTAAGCTCTGGTGAGATTCTTGGAGGCAGTCACCTTTTCCTGGAATCATTCTGGAAACTGGAGCTTTCTGCTCTAGAGAGGCTTGCTGGGTGAGTGGCTGGAGTTGAAGGAAGAGACTTACATTGGTGGACTCCTGCCTGAAGACTCCACCGGCACTTCCACATGGAGATTGAAACTTGAGGGAGCCCCTACTGGGGTCTGAGCCAGACTTCACTGGAGCAGCACTTAGGACGGTAGGCTAGATAAGGCTCTACCTCCATCCTACATTTCCCACTTCACAGGAACCAACCACAGCCTCCCAATTTGCCTAGCACTACCCTAGGTGGGGCAAGGCTTGTGGCCTTTGGAGGTATGAGCTAGCAAGTGATTTGTGAACTCTACTACCTAGTGATCTACCAAGTGCTAAGTAGGGGTAGTCAAGTTCTTGATTTGATTAACTAAAAATAGAAAAAGGGAGAGTTAATTCTATCTTCACACAGGTATCTCAGATCTTTATCAGAGATCTGAAGTAAATTTTTTTAGAAGGTACAATTTTATCTCATACTCAATCCATTGATTTTTTTTCATTCAAAATTCTTCCATTTGGGGGCAGCTGGGTGGCAGAGTGGATTGAGAGTCAGGCCTACAGACAGGAGGTCCTAGCTTCAAATCTGGCTTCAGACACTTCCTAGCTATGTGACCCTGGGCAAGTCACTTAACCCCCATTGCCTAGCCCTTATCACTCTTCTACCTTAGACCCCATGTATAGTATCTAAGATGGAAGATGAGGGTTTTAGAAAAAATTCTTCCAATTAATATGTTTTACTTCAGTGATGGACAAACTACGGCCTGTGGACCAGATGTGCCCCCCTGAAATGTACTATCTGGCCGTCTTCTCCTTAAAAAGTTTGCCCATTACTGTTTTACATGACTTTACATGCATAAGTAGTATATTACTTGGATTCTCAATGGGTGGGGGAAGAGCTGGAGGGAGGGAAAAAATTTGGAACGCAAGTCTAAAAATAAATAAAAACAAATAATAATTTGGAAAAAAGAAATGGAAAAAATAGAATGTAAACTATGAATGCAGGTATGACTTCAGTTTTGTCTTTGTATTGCCTTAGAGTAAATACTGCATGAATGTTCTTAGGATCTAATTGAATAGAACCAAATAAGATCACTGGAATAGGATAAGAAAATCCTTCTAATTTCATTACAAATACTTTGAAAAATACATTAAGTTCATTGCAATTCTATCCACTGCTTTTCCCCTCCCTAATGGTTCCACCCAAATTATTGTCATTCCCCATAATATACTATCTTTCTTCTGTAACAACCACACATACACACACAACATCAATATTTCTTCCAGTGAAGGAGATGTGGCAAAACTGGGACACTACCTGGTGTCCCAATGCATTGCTGGTGGAGTTGCAAATTGATCAAACCATTCTAGAAGGCAATTTGGAACTATGGCCAAAGGGCTTTAAAGGACTGCGTGCCCTTTGATCCAGTCATACTGAAATAGGGTACTGTCCTAGAGGGATGTGAGATGATATAAACCCAGGGCCAGTAAAGCACAAACCCCTTGGTTTATAATAAAACAAGATTTATTTTATAATGAGAGTAAGAAAAACTGGTAGGCAAGATCCTAATATTATTAAAATCTAGGCTTCGCCCAACCTCTAAGCATCTAAAAAACCCCAGAACTATCTAACTCTAACCTAATCTTTTACTCTGGATTAACAAAAAGAGGAAAAAGGGAAGCCTGGGGTTGGCTATACTATATAACCCCAAATCTCAGATGACAATCTTTGGATTTCTTTAGCCCAAGAGGATTTCTAGTAGATGAATAACTGGCAGATGATCTCTGTACTCAAGGAAACAGTTCACTCCAAAGCAGACTCTCAACCAAGGAGATTTTGGACCTCCAAGGGAAACTGTCAGAGCAAAAAACACCTCCTTCTAGCTTGGTGGAGATCATGGCAGAGAGTGCAAATGGCTCTTAATTGGCAGTACAAATCCCACAATCCCTCTCTCCTTCTCAGAATCCTCTCCCAGGGCTTGTATCCAAATTCCTTTCCTTTCCTCTTAAAGATAATTCCTGATATTAACTCTATCTCTTAACTTATTTCCTACAATACCAGTGCTGGGTTTGTACTCCAAAGAGATAATAAGGAAAAAGACTTATACAAAAATATTTATAGCCCTGCTCTACGGTGGCAAAAAATTGGAAAATGAGGGGATTTCCATCAATTGGGGAATGACTGAACAAATTGTCATATCTGATGGTGATAGAATACTATTGTGCTGAAAGGAATAATGAACTTGTGGAAAGAGAATTCTTTGTTCTCTTTGTCTATTCTGAGTTTACACTTGTGAAAGGGAATCCTTTATTCCCTTGTCTATTTTGAGTTAACACTTGGTTAACAAAAATGTAAGTACCCTTATTTAGTACCTCAATTGATTTGACCTCCTTTGTCTGCTTTTGAATTGAATCAACAAAAACTTGAACACCAGTACTTAGCACTAGATGGAGAAAACCCAACAAGCCACTTAGAGAGCACAATCCTTTCAACTCAATCACCCAGGAAATGAGAATTCACACCCTCAGAAATTCAATCAGCCAGGAAACTGTGAATCCTTTTGATAAGAATTTACACCTCCAGAGGGTGAGAAGTGGATATTGAAGACACCACCCCATGGGCAGTGCTAGACAATTCAGAAACTGTGACTGGCCCCTTTGAAGAGGACACCATAAAAGCCATGAAATCCTTCAGCTTGAAGGTAGTCTTGTGAAGGCTGGTCTTGTGAAGGCTGGTCTTGTGGAGACATCCTTGTGGAGACTGTCTTCTGGGGATTGTCTTCTAAAGATAGTCTTTGAGGGAGCTTCACTGGAGACTTCAGCTTGAATCTAAACTTCAAACTTGGTTCAGACACTTGGACTGCTTTGTGGATGAGTGAAAAGGCTGACTCCTTTTCTAGTTTCTGAAGAGACTAGTTTCCATCTCTGAGGAGGCCGTGTGGTTATTCACCACTGGCCCTCCTGGCTGAGGACTAATACAGGATTTTTCTCTAACCTCTTTCATATTTCTCTACTTTATTGTGTCCCCTCTATTTTTGTAAACTTCTGACTTGAGATATCATAATTTATATTTCATATAAATTTAAGTCTGACCATTAAATTTAACTCTTGCAAATTGGAGGAATTCCATGTGAACTGGAAAGACCTCCAGTCATTGATGTACAGTGAAAAGGAGCAGAACCAGGAGAATACTGTACACAGAGACTGATACATTATGACATAATAAAATGTAACGGATTTTTCCACTAGCAGCAATGCAATGATCCAGGACAATTCCAAAGGACTTAGGAGAAAGAACACTATCCGCATCCAGAGAAAGAACTGTGATTGATCACATATGATTGATCACATGGTTTGATGGGGATATGATTGGGGACATTGACTTTAAATGATCACTCTATTGCAAATATTAATAATATGGAAATAGGTTTTTGAACAATGATACATGTAAAACCCAGGGGAATTGCTCATTGGTTCCAGGAGGGGGGAGGAAAGGGGCAAGGAAAGAACATGAATCATGTAACCATGGAAAAATATTCTATATTAATTAATTAATTAAATGAAATAAAAATATTTCTTCCAGTGAAGTCAGTACTTTACACATTATCTTGCATATCTTTAATATTACCTTATGATATATGGAGGGAACAAGTATCAGCACTGATAATTTGTCATTAAGGAAATCCGAAGGCATGAAGTGATTTGGTACCTTGACCAAGATTCATTAATTAGTTAACATATGAACCAGAATTTAGATCTTGTGATTTCCAGGTCAATATTCATTTTCTCACTTAGACAGCACAATACTAGGGTTTCAATTGATCAGCTGACAAGCATTTTAAAGCACTTCCTCAACATTTAACTTCAAGAATGGGAAGGAGAGATTAGACTTGTTCTATTTGACCTAAAAGGGTAGAACTAGGACTAACATGATGAATGTTACAGGAAGACAAATTTTAGTTTGATAAAAAGACAAGAAAAACACATTCAGTAAACATCACTTATGCTCAAGGCACTATGCTATGTATTGGTAAAAATGGGCACAGATCTTACAATGAAAGTCTGATATAATTGAAAAACAACATGTAGATGTCAGAAGGCCTAGGTTTGGGTCCCATCTGCTTTGTTTATTAGCTTCTGATTAAGTCACATGATACAGCCTCTTGGAACCTTAGTTTCTACATCTTCAAAATGGTGAAAGTAGTGTCAGTAGGAGATTCTTATCTCACAAGATTGTTATGAAGAAAGCATATTGTAAACATTAAAGCACCATACAAATGTGAATTGGGGGAATAAGGCATGTGCAAAAATAATTATGGGATATATTAAAATGAGAAAACTAGACTTCTGGTGGCAGAGCCAAGGTGGCAGAGTAAACTAGAGCAGCTCCAGAGTCACCATGAGAATCCTCTCCAACCAATATTTTAAAATTACCACAAAACAAATACAGGAGTGAAAGAACCAAGAAGGAGAAAGAGTGAAACAACTTTCAAGAAAAGAAAAGCCAGGCAGAGAACATCTGGAGCACTGGGGTGAGAAGAGAGCACAATCAGCAAGATTGCAGCACACTCCCCACCCCACATCTGCTGTGCCAGGTTTGGAACCTAAGCCCAAAATAACATTCAGATCCTGAGATCCTGCCTGGGCAAATAGTGATCCAAGCCAATCCACACCCCTTGAAATTTCAAACCTGTGGAGAAGTCTAGAGTCCCAGCCCAGTGTACACTGGGCTAAAGTGGACTGATCTGTGTGACCAGGAGTCCCAGTCTGGGCTTGGGATGAACACACAGTTCACAGGCTGGGGTATATTAATATATATTATATTATAATATATTATGTTATATAATATATTAATAGCATGTGGCTATTAAGTATCTGCCACCAGTTTTGAACCTAGATCTTTCTTCTGCTCCAGACCTATTGTAGCACAAATTCTCTCTATAATATTCTTGTCAGGTAAGTCATCTGGCTTTCTCTAGGGATAGAAAAATTCCCTTTCTCATGAAGCATTCTGTTCTAATTTCAGGTTTTAGTGGTAATGTTTCAGTTTGTGACTTCTGTCAAACTTAAAATCCAGGGAACACAAATATGCCTAGAAGATTTCTTGATAAGGCTGTGTTTGTTTTGGTGCTGGTATATTGGGAAGAGTGTTAGAGTCAGGAGATATCTGCATTCAAAATTTAGTTCTGACATTTACTAACTGTGGTGGCAGATTTTTAAAAAACATTTATTAATATTTTTTTAAAAGTTAACATGGTTACATAATTCATGCTCTTACTTTCCTCTTCAACCCCCCCCCCCCCCC
>NC_058130.1:603239439-603287488 GCF_016433145.1 Gracilinanus agilis | reverse complement strand
CAAGACCTATTTCCAAATTGTTGATAGTTGCATTGGTGTGGTAGTTTTGAGTCTACATCCCCAATCATGTCCGCCTCAACCCATGTGTTCAAGCAGTTGTTTTTCTTCTGTTTCCACTCCTGTAGTACTTCCTCTGAATGTGGGTAGTGTTCTTTTCCATAAATCCCTCAGAATTGTCCTGGGTCATTGCATTGCTGCTAGTACAGAAGTCCATTACATTCTATTTTACCACAGTGTATTGGTCTCTGCATACAATGTTCTGGCTCTGCTCCTTTCAATCTGTATCAATTCCTGGAGGTCTTTCCAGTTCACATGGAATTCCTCCAGTTTATTATTCCTTTGAGCACAATAGTATTCCTGGTGGCAGATTTTTTAAACTTTCTGAGCCTCAGCTTCTTCCATATTGGTGAAATGGGCATAATCATAGTTATAATACATACTTCATGGCTTTGTTTTGTTTTGCAAACTTTAAGTTGCTATAGAAACATGAATTCTTATGAACTGCTATTGAGTATAAAAAAAAGAAGAGGATGAAATTAACAATCATTTTTAATATTTTGTGATTTCATTGCAAGTAATTCAAAACATCACTCTCAGGAGAAAGAAAAACTATTTTGTGGATTTCTTTCTCTCTCTAAAAAGAAGGGAAGAAGATAGAATTTTTAATTTTTATTTTGGGATCATGCTTGATCTTTGAAATCATAGTGTCCGATTTAGTTTCTGTTTTTTTCTCCAATTATATAATGAAAGTCATTGTATATGTTGTTTTCTTGGCTCCTTTTCATGTGGTATTAGGTTATTTCACTCTTCTAATGCTTATCTGAATTCTTTAATATTCATTGTTACTTACAAAGTCATTGTTTTCCTTTATAGTCATACACCACAGTTTATGATGCCATTCTCTAATCAATCAGGATGTTCTTTGTTTCTGATTCTTTGCTAGTACTTTGTTGCTTTACATAGTTTAGGGAATATGGGACTTTTAATCACTGACTAAAGATTGCCCTTGGGATACATATCAAGTAGTGGTATCCCTTGGTCAAAGAGTAATGGAAATTTTAGTTATTTTCCTAGCATAATTCTAAATGTCTTTTGAAATAAAAAATTTAATTTAACAAATTCCAAGTAAAAATATATCTATACATAGTAGAATAGAAGATGATTGTATATGAAACTGAAAATCTGTTATGTAGATTACTTTTTTAAAAGCCTATAACAAATTCAAGATGTAACTTACAAAGTTTTACTCCTTCTCTGTGTTACTTTCTGCATTTCCTTTAAATGCATTGTTTTGTTTGTTTAAAAATTTTTTAATTTTATGTAATTAAAATCACCCATTTTAACTTTTGTGATCTTCTTTGCCCTATCACTTATGCAATATTTTCTATTCGTAATTGTGAATGATATTTTCTTCCTTGTTCCTCTATTTTGTCTATGATATAACCTCTTATATCTAGGTCATGTAACTATCCTATTACTTTCCAGAATGGTTGGATCAAACCATAGCTCCATCAAAAGTATAATAGCATGTCTGTCTTTCCATAGTTACTCCAATATTGACTATTTCCATCTTTTGTCACTTTTTCCAATTTGCAGTCTATGAGACAAAACCTCAGAGTTGTTTTGATTTGTATCTCCCTCATCATTAGTGACTTAGAGTTTTCTTTCATGTGATTGTTAATAGGTTGCAATTCATTTGAGAATAGTTTGTTCATTTCCTTTGACAATTTTTCCACTGAGGAATGGTTATTCATTCATTTTTACTCAAATGTTCATTAAGTTTATATATAACATTGTGCTAGCTGCTGGGAGAGATATGAAGTTTAGACTCAAGGCAAATGAATCTTTTATTAAGCTCAAAATACATGCAAAGTGTTGCATTAAATGCTGGGAATACGAAGACAAAAAGAAAAAGGTAGTTCCCAGGAAAAGCATCCGGAAGGAGATGGCATATGAGTTGGACTTTGAAAAATGGGAGAAGGAAAAGAATAAGCACATATATGTCACTTAATTAAATTCTAGGCACTATTGTTATCATTCACTTGTTTTTAATCAATGTCCAATTCTTGTGACCCATTTTGGGGATTTCTTGGCAAAAGTGTTAGAATAGTTTGCCATTTCCTTCTCCAGCTCATTTTACACATGAGGAAACTGAAGTAAATAAGGCCAACTTACTTATCTATGGTCACATAGTCAGTAATTATCTGGGACCAGATTTGAACTCAGGAAGTCTCTTTGACTCCAAGTCCAGCACTGTGCTACCTAGCTTCCCCAATGAGGCACTGTGCTAAATGCTTTTATAGATGCTAACCCATTTGATCCTCACAATCCTAAAATATAAGGATTATTATCCACATTTTACAGTTTATGAAACTGAGTTTAAGTGACTTGCCTGTGGTGTATAGCTAGATTTGAATTCAGATCTTCCTGATTCCAAGCTTAGCTGTCCATCCTTCATACCATGAGCTGCCTCTGGTGGATAGAACTGGGCAGAATGAATAGAAATTCAACAAATAAAGGGTGTCTATTGCCATTCTAGGCATGAGACCGTAGTCCTAGTTACCTTCTAGCTCTCACTCCCTAGAATTCCCTCTGGGGCTCATCTATTTTAAAGCCCCCATTTTCAGCCAAGCCAATCACTGTGGCCCCTTCTGGTTCACTCAGTGAAAGCTGTTAACACTGTGTAAAAGGATACCTGTTGGTTAATGCCTTGTTAACATATTAATAGCTCATTGCTTTGGTTACTGATCTTTGTTTCCTGTGTCTGCATCAATAATGGAGTGAGAGAAACAAATTTCCTTCTCACATCTAGGTTTGGCCTGACCAGTGTCCAGGCACCATTGCCTCCTGTGTCCTAGGCATTATGGCCCTTTTGATGGACCCGAAGGTAATGTTGTTAGCTTTATTGATCTCCATGCGAATGCTGTTGGCTGCCTGTTCTCTAATGTTGTTGGTATTCTTCACCTTCCTCCAGCTGGTTCCAACTCAGGAGAGAATGCCACTGAATTGTCGAGCCAGAGAACTAATCAATAGAAAATTTTCCTTTGTACCTGTCTTTAGCCTTATTGCTTTTGTGCCCTTAAAAAATGGAAAGGAATCAGTTTGACAGGCAAGAGACTTCATAGCTTCATAGTACATTCCTGCCACCTAGAGGTAGTATTGTGAATCACCGATTCTAGGAAGTAAAACCTTAAAGAGCAATTGCTCTTTGTCCAAGTTCCCTTGGGCTACCCTTGGACTGAAATTTGGATCCATGTCATTTCCGTTTGTGGATTGCCAACAGAGGCAACTGAATTTTTAAGAGTTCAAAGTTGGCTTCTCTCAAAAAACTTCATAGTTTAAGTCTGAAATAAAATCATTATTTCTGATATAATTTTAAAAGTTTAAAAATTTTAAATTTATTTAAAAGAATATTTATTTCAATGAATGTTTTATTTATTTTTTGAATATTTAAAGCTGTTCTGCCCTGGGGCTGAATCTTCATTCTTCTCTCTCTTCTGCTGGTGTACTGGTTTAGGCTGGTTGAGCTAATCTGCCCTGAAGCCAAATCTTCCGCATAGTCAGCCAGTCTCTGAGGCCGAAGGTACCCAGCCAGATCCCTGAACCGCCCCAACCCGAATGCCAGCCACCCTTAGAGCTCTTGATCTCAACTGGTGGGTCTGAGGCTCTCCTTCACGGTTGCAGCTCTGCCCCGTGATCCCAAAGTCAGTTTACATCTAATCCCAGGTCTCAGCATAATAGACGGGGTGGGGGTAGGGTTGGACAACCCAGTCTTATTTCCAGTCTCCCCCTTATGCCATGGAAATCGACTCTCTCTGTCTATCTTTCAAATTGTATTCAGCAGGTAAGCCCGGTGACTCCATCTTGTTGTTGGGTTTGGATTCCTGTCTTTTTGAAGAGCTTTTTAAAGATTGGTCTGGAAGGATAGTCAGACAGGTTTAGGCTTTTGCTGTTCCTAAACTGCCATCTTGACTTCACCCCTCATGGATATTATTTCAAATGAGCATGTGAAAGTTGTAGTTCTAAAGGAGGACTCGACAATGACTCTAAGAGGTATTGTAGTGGCTATTTCTGAAGAAGTGTTACTGCAGAAGAAGGTATTAGAGAGAAGGATCACTCAAGTCCATAAAGAAATAGAATCAGAGGCACCAGAGGAGAAAGGAAAACATAGTCAATTGAAAAACTGTTGTGGTGAAATAGTCTAATTAACTCTCAGAAAACAAGAAAAGGCTTTTAGAGGGGCTTGTTAGCAAAAGGAGGTAGCTAGATAATACAGAAAATAGAATACTGGGCTCAGAGTCAGGAAGATCTGAGTTCAAATATAGCCCAAAATATTTACTTTGCTGTGTGACCTTGGGCGAATGACTTAATCTTTATTTGCTTTAGTTTTCTCAACAATAAAGTGGGCATTATAATAGCAATTTGGTTAGCCTCTCAGGATAATTAGGAGAATCATATGAGATTTGCAAAGCTCATAGTACAGTGTCTGGCAAATCAGGAACAATGTAAATGCTAGCTTTATTATTGTTATAATTAATTATCCTCTACAGTGCAATATAGATTTCAAAAAGCTGAAATAACAGAAGAAAAGGCCATTAAAAATACTAATGATGTGCCCAGAGAATTATCCTAGTAATTGAGTCTGAACCACCAATGCAAGATGCAAAGGGACTTTGTTGTCTTAGTTTAAACCAAGGGTCTCACATTGAAATGTGTGACCACAAACTGTGCCTGAGCTGGGTATTATAGAGTGGTAGGCAGCAGGGGGTGGGATAGGGGGATGTCTCCAAGGTAGGCAGTCCAGCAGGGGAGAGATCTGGAAGGTGGATGGTCTCTCCAGATAAGCAGGGAATGTCTGGAAGGAATTCCTTCAGATAAGGTGGGGAGGTCTGGAAGCCAAAGGTCTGTAAGTTAGGAATTCCTACAGACAATCCTGTTTCACTATAATGTTATACAAGAGTCTGGATTTTTAATTCTGACTCTTTCTGGGTTCTACAGTAGTTAGTAATAGTAATAGTAATAGCAGGAGGAGGAGGAGTAGAAGAAATGCTGCTTTTAGCAAGAAGATAAGAAAAAAGAAATTGAGGAAATAAACATAGGTAAAGAGGAAACAAAATTATCTCTTTTTTTTTTTGCTAATATGATACCCTACTTAAAGAACCCTAATGAGTTTATTAAAATTAATTGACACAAAAATTCAAGCAAACTTTCAGAGTATGTAATAAATCCACAAAATCAGCAGCATTTCCATATAATACTCACAAAATCTATCAAGAAGAGACAGAAAGAGAAATTGTATTTTCAGGCATTGGGAGGATAGTCTGTGACTGAAATAGAAGAAAATCAACTGACCCACAGGAGAAAGAAACCTACAATGTTTTCCTCACTCTTCTGCTTCCAGACATCCTGAGTGTTTAAGATGTTCTGACCTTTCCTAAGATCTTTTTCCAAATTTTGACCTGGGTGTTGAGAACAGATGAGCAATGATGGAGAAAGGAGGGAGAAAGACTGTGCATGTGTGCCTGCTGTTATATTGAATCTCTGGGAACCAGGAATCCACACTGTTGAATGACAGGTTGGATTAGTTGGATATCGGAATGTTCCCAGAGGGCTGTGGGGACACAGGAGAGAGCAGTTGGCTGGGGGGGGGCGGGTATAAAACACCCTGGCAGCCCTGGCAGGGGTTCCTTTCTTTCCCTGAGACCTGAGATCTGTGGATCCTGGTCTTTTGAGGATTGAGACTTGTAGGCTCAGCCTTGCAAGATCCTCCTCTTTGTTCCTGTTAACATCATCAACCTGTACCCACACCATCATCTTCTGAATCTACTGCCCCTAGATATTAGGAAATCAATAATCCTAGTTATCTAGGTTTCCCAGGGCCCGGGAGGGATCTGGGAAATGGGCAGGAGAAGAAGAAGAGGGTGGAAAGGGGTGGATATCCCAAAGACTGGTTAGGCATATCATCTAGCAAAGGAGAAGAAGCTGAAACATCAAGCAGCAGTTTGCCTACTCTGGTGTGGTTGTGGCCAGGCTGGACCAGAGAGGGGCTAACCATCCTGATTCATTACTTGCCTACAGTTTAAGGGTTTATCATTACCAAATTTAATTAGGGTTTCCCAAATACCTCTATCTAATCCCAATACCCCATCTTTGTTTAATACAGTCAAAGCCTTTGAAGTACCTTCCTGGCGTGGTTATTTCCTAGCTTCTCTGGGAAGGGAGATACACAGTCAGAGACAAACTGTTACCAAGTCAACCCCAGGTGGGACCTGAAGGGATAGCATCCTTTGACCTGCAGGATCCTGCCTGGGCACTGTTATAAAGGAGGGAGGTGTCATATCATCCTCTCCCTCTCCCTCAACATCTACATCAACATCAACATCTACTTTTATATTATAACAGTGCTTCTAGCACATGCACATGTATATAGAATATCGAGATTTCTCTCCTTATAGATGAGCAAGTTCACTTGTATGCCATCAAGAGCAAAAGGTTAGGAAATGCAACTCTAACCAACTTTATTTTCTATTTAGAGGCAAAGGTAAATAGAATGACATCTATTATTCTCTGGGAGGAGAGGAGAGGGGGTGTAGGGTGGATACCCATACAGTTTTAGCCTCCAGGTTTTGGTTTTCCCTAGCTTTGGCTACCATATTCCTAGTAGGGAATTTCTAAACAAAGAATAGGGTTTATTCTGGAGGCAATAGATGCCATCTGTATTGGGTTGATCTGTTATCTGGGCTAGAAACTGCTAAGCTAACTATTGAGCTTTGATTCAATTTGTGTTTCCTTCTAGAAAATTTTTTTGAAATGTGTAAATTCTATACCCGTTTCCTCCTACCCTCCCACCATTTTAAGGAATTATTTTTCAAAACAATCATTGATAAAGTGAAAATTCAGAATTAGAAAAAAACAAGGAAATATAGCAAAGTCCCTGAGATGTTTTGCACATCAAAGCAAATTACAATCATGTCAAATGCTCCTCTCTCACTTGTAGGGGAAAAACTATATCTTTCATTTCCCAACACTATAGAGGAATTTGCTCCATCACTTAGTCACTACTCCATTTATTGTATTTTAAATGCATTTTTAAAATCATATAATAAAATGTTCCCCTACCATTACTTACTTTAGCTCTTCCTCCTGCTCATTAATTTGGATATCATTAGATCTTATTCAGCTCACAATTTAGCCAGGACCTACTATTCTTGCAAGCAATCTTGATCATTACTTCATTTGTCATGCCATGTTAAGTCCTAATGCCATATACCTGGAAGTGGTAAATTACTGCAGAAAGAGCACTGGATCTGAAGTTGGAAGATCTAAGTTCAAACTGTGATTGTGCCACTCATTATCTCTATGACCTTTGCCAAGTCACTTAATCTCTCTGGTGCTCAGTTTCCTCATCTATAAAAAGAGGGGGCTAATTAAGATGACATCTGAGACTCCTTCAAACCTCTATCTGTGAGCTGAGTCTATTAGAAAGTATATCGACACGGTGAATTAGATCATAGACCTAGAACTAGAAGGGATCTCAGAGTCTAGCTAGTCTAAACTCCTTATTCCACAGATGAGGAAATGGTGCCAACTAATGCTGTTTGGTGACTTGCAAAAGGATTTGGACAACCTATGTTATCAGTTGATTTTAAGAGTTTCTTCAATAGTAGGCAATCTCTTCCAGGTAATATGCAGGACTATCATGATTTCCCCAGTTATCCTTCAGTAACATTTGGTATTAAATATCAGGAAAAATTGTTACTGAAGCTTTAATAGTAAATGCAGAAGATAGAACATGAGTGTTATCCATACCCCACACCAGCTGTTAAATGAGAGGGTTCATGTCCTTCTTTCTGAATGAGTATAACTATGGTTAAGCCAAGCCAGAATATAATTCTGAGTCAAATTCCTCTAAGCAAAGAAAGCAATTTGAATTAAAAATGGGGTTACCAAATTGGGTCAGAAATATATTCATCAATATCTATGATGGAAGTTGAGTCATCAAGCATAAGCTATGGAGTTACTCTTTCCTTCTAGGATGATTTTTTGGATTTATCATAATTCTTCATAGTGGTCAGTATCTTCTTGGGTTCGCTTATCTCTCCAGCTTGCCCTACCTTATGGGTTGGGTAGTCCCTTCCAAGTTCCCTGCTATGGATTTCCATCCAACTTGGGTCTTTCTGGAGGGAGTCACTCACTCTTGCTACTTCTAGATAATAAGGCCTTGCCAACTACACATGTCTCTGGCCTGTCTAGTCACACAGGGAGGCTACCAGTTTGTCTGAATCAGAACTATTTTTGCCAATGGAGCCCCTTTCCCATTACCTATGGGTTTCTGACTGATTTTTTTGGGGTGTGGGGGTCAAAGTACAGTTCTGAAGTGAAAAAAATCACTTATTCTAATTTGGGAAACTTGGGAGAGTGGTGTTAGGGGAGACCAATATAACAGACTGGACAAGACATTGCAAGAGTTAAGCAAATTTACAAGTGCAGTTGATAAATGGAGCATAGAACTTTGACCCAGAGAGAGAGAATGACAGTTGGCCTGGGGGTGGGGGGGGCGGCAAGAATTCTGAGAGGACCAGTGGATCTTTTTGAGAAGTTGGGGGCACAGCCAAGGAGAGAGGAGTGAATTGGTGGGGCTGCAGACCTTTCAAGCTAATCCAGAGAGTTTTCCTGAGACTTTTGGGAAGACCAAATCAGTCATTTGTTCTACTGTTATTCCTTTACCCTGTGGAGAACCCGAACAACTATTTTCTTCATTTTGGGCCAGGGAGGGCTGGACTTCTGGGGGAGCTGGCCCCTGAGGCTAGCCAACCTTGCTTTGAACCTTGATTTCTACATTTCCCTCTTTAGCTAGTTATAATTTAAGGATAGGAGCTTTACTGGGGTCTAGGTTCAGACAAACTGGGCATTGAAGATCCCTGAAGAAATAACTATTACTACCCTGCCCTGGGAAAGACAGCTAATAGGATTTAGAGAACCACTTTACCCCCTTTCCCTGATATCTTTTCCTTTACCCCACAAAGTAGTTCATTCCTGAAATAAACCCTTACTCAAAGATTTCTAGTCAGATCTGGACAGCAACTGATTTGGGTGGGAGATGGAATCTTTGTGGATTGTGGGTGGAAGGTGGACTGCATTTTGAACTGCCATCAACAATAGGGAAGTAGGGGGGCTTGAGTAATTTTAACCAAGCTCTGAGCAATTGTCAGGGTTCCTTTGGGACTCATTCATTAGACAACATTTCCCTCTAACTTCTCATCCCTAACTTGTCCATACTGGGGAACCTCTATTCGTGTCGCAACCCCAAGTGTCTCCCAAGTAAGAAGGGGTGATGTAAGTAGCTTTGGCCCATAACCATCCAGTCAGGGAGTTACCAGAACACACCCAAACTATCTGCTATCCCCCTTCTTACACCAATTAGTCTATTTTGACTAGAACACCAGAGGATAAAGGGGGATGTGGCAGGAAAGAAAATTTGTGTAGCATTATGGATCGCTTTAAATGTCAAGCTATGGAGTATTAATTTTATTAGGTAGGCAGTGGGGAGCCCTTGAAGCAAGGGAATGACCTGATTAGAGCTATATTTTAGTGAGATTAATCTGCCAATGAATATAGGAAGGATTGGAAGGAGAGAAACTAAATGTGGGAAAACCGGTTGGTAGACTAATGCCAAGTGAGGGGTACTAAGGGCATGAACTAGGGAAAGTTTTATAGATAGTGAGGAGGAAAAGGTTGTAAAATATATATTTGGGTTATCAAAACAAAAGGACTTGGCTATTAACTGTGTGTGGGAGGTGAGGGAGAGAGGCATATAGAAGGACTTCAAGATTTTGTGTCTGGGGTTTGGGAGTATGATGGAACCATCAGAGGAATTAAGAAATTTAGGAGAGGGGGGTAATTTGCAGGTTTGATAATGAATCTGGTTTTTAGACATTTTGAGTTTGAGATGTGGTGGGATGTTAAGATAGGGCTAATGGGCTGTTATAAACATGGAAAAGGAGCTCAGAAGAGAGATTGTGGTGAGAGATAGATCTAGGACTCATATAAGAGACAGAGACCGAGAGATTGACAGAAAAAGAGCACTTATTAAGTGCTTTCTATGTGCCAGGGACTACGTTAAACACTGGGAATATAAATACAAGCAAATGAGAGAAGACAGAGCACATTAGGGAGCTGAAGGTCAGAGGATGGGAGTGGGGATGGAGGAAAGGAAGGGAGAAGGTACTTATGTAGGGGTGGAGGTATCTTTATAGTGAGGAGGCAGCTGGAGAAGAGATGAAAATGTCAAGAAGGTCAGGAGCAGAGTACATAAGGATATGGGTTATTCACTTTTGGGGGAATTAATATGATTATTAAAAGAAAGAGCAGAGCTAGAAAGAGAAGAGGGCTGAGAAAAGGCTCTCAGAGACAGATTATATTTAAAGAGCAGAAGGAAGAACAAGTATGAATGAAAGAGAAAAGAATGAGTCATCAGGGTAGGAGAAAGACCAGGTTTATGCAGCTTTATGGAGACCTGAAAAGAGATTAGATGTAGGTAAATAGCAGCTAATGTAGATTTGTTGAAGAAAAAAGTTTAGAAAAGGCTTTTGGATTTGGTGATTTAGATGCCTTTGGTCACTCTCAAGGTATAGGTTTCAATGAAGAGGTTGTGGCAAAAGCCAAACTACAAGAACCTAAAGAGTGGATGAGCAGAGAAATAAAAATATTTGGTTTGGTAGAGAAGGAAGGAAATGACAGTTTGAGGGCAATCACCAAAATAACCCCTTTTTTGTAGAGCTGCGAGTCCTTTCAAGATCTCAGACATTATCTGATCTTTTAGTTGGCTCATGGAAACTTCAGAACAGAACTCTCTGAGTCCAGTTCTTCTCCAAATACACACATCTAGAGCTAGAGAATTGGTGGCATTCCCTTGAAGGATTGCCTCATAATGGGAGATATGGTACACAGCTATTGAAAACCTTATGGATTGTTTCAACTAGTGAAAGCTAAGCTTAATAGTAAGCAAATGCTCAGGACTCATAACCAGGGAAATCCTAGTCCTGATTCTGCCAATTATGTCTTTGAGCAGGTCCTTTGTCCTCTTTGGATCTCAGTTTCCATCTCTGTAAAATGAACATTTGGACAAGAAGTTTTTTTAAAGTCACTTCCAGTTAAAAAATTCTATGAAAAGGCTGAAGATGAACTCAGAGCTACCTTTACAAAGGTTATTTTTTAAAATCATAAAGGAGATTTAATTAGTATGTGTTCAGAATATAAAGCATACTTGATTACATATACATCGTATTCACTGATACATACATTTACACATGTAATACTTATATTTAAAATGCAAATTCATAGATGCATATATGTCAATCACTCCAGGTCCCCTTAGGAGAATCTTCTTTTGGTTCCCCATTAGTAAGAGAGCTAGACAAATAATAAAATCATGACCTCCTCTGAAAGTGTTGTTCTTCGGCATAGCAATTAGATAAGCAAGGTTTGATGGTCCAGGTCCTGACCACTACTCTCAATCTCTTAACTCCTTTACTTTGGTGTCCATACGCTAGCCAACATCCTGATCATCAGGATTCTTATAAATTTCCTATTTTTCTTTCAAAACCAGTCATACTGAAAGCAACTGACTCATGCACAAGTTTCTAGGAGTCACAGGTCAGAGACTATTGGAATCCCCTTATTTTAGAAATCCCCTTATACTAGATACATTTATAAGTCTTACCCAAAGACCAAAGAAATGAAGGAAACACATCCATAAATGTGAAATAGCTGTATTTATATCCTATTTTTTATATGTTATTATATTCTATTGAGGTGCATCTTTGCTAAGAAAACTCCAATGGGGCCACAAAGAGTAGGACATAACTGAAAAATGACTGAATGATAATAAAGACCCAACTTTTTGAGTTTTTACAACTGCTAATTTTCCTTCATTTTGTATTTGTCTGTCTTCAGAATCATTGTTTTCATAGAATATTGGAAAGAATTGATTCCCTTTTTTAAAGATTGATGGAGAAGTAAGTTAAAAATTTTAGATAACAGAGTTTTGAGTATTTATGGGTATAAATTGGACTAGATAACCCTGGAGATCCCTTCCAACTCTCAAATCCCATAATTCTGTAGTATTCATATATTCTATGTTGTCTCTAGTAGCAATGAGGAAGAGATGGGGGTTATTAGAAATTATTTAAACAACAAAATCCTTTTATATCCTTCCTAATTTACTGTCTATATTTTATAGTAAAGCACTTTGTAGTTTGTAAAATGTTTACTCATGGGGTCCTTCTTTTCCACATCAGTTACATATGTTTAAAAGGGAAGGTTGTATATCACAAGGACATTATCTTAGGGAAGCCATTGTTATTCATTGAGAGGTAAATGGACTTTAAAATGAGACTTTCTGTCCTAAAGTATTTCAGAATTTCAAAGAGAATGAGCAAGAATTTAATTAGGTCTTAAAAAGCAACCATTAGTTTTTATATGGTCGAATTTACCTAAGACATTTTGCTTCCATTAATAATTACACAATGGGCAGGTAGATGATGCAGTGGATATAGCAGTGGGTTTGGAATTATAAGTTCAAATCCAGCCTTAGATACTTCCTAGCTGTGTGACCCAGGGCAAATCACTTAACCCTGTCTTCCTCAGTTCCTCATCTGTAAAATGAGCTAGAGAAGAAAATGGCAAACCACTCAAGCATCTTTGCCAAGAAAACACCAAGTGGGGTCAATGAGAGTCAAATGACTGAAAAAGCAAAAAATAATTCCATATTCTTGTAGTATTACTGGAATGATCACAGCTCTTAAAGAGTCTCCCTCCCATATTTCTTCTGAATTTGAATTATTTCTTATTGATATATTTGTTATATTTTTTACACTCAACACCTACACTGATGGTTTTAGTCCAAAAGAGAATACAGGATGAAAAGTGTCTATCGTTGGTTTTAGTATGCTATGAAAGCAATCCTGGTTTGGGAGTCAGAGGACCTAAGTTATAATCCTAGCTCTCCTAATTACTACTCCTTGAGCCAATCAATTCAATTCTTTGGTCCTCATTTTTTTAAATTTGTAGAATGAAGGAACTGGACTGGATGATCTCTAAGTTTCCTCCTAGCTCTTTATATTCCAATGGTCCTATGATATTTATTTAATCTCACCCTATAATAAGCAGTTTGATGTCAAAGCTAAGAAGAGAGATCATAGAACCTAAGGGCTAGAAAGGACCATGGTAACATTTAGACCAGTTGCACCATTTTATAGATGAGTTAAAAATAATTTGTCAGAGTAAAGCGGGCTCAGACTTCTTATTCAGAAAGTTAGTGGGTAGACTCATTTTTATTGTAAGAGCCCAAGGCACAAAAGGGGAAACCTTAGTTGAAAGCCACAAAAGGGATTTTTCCAGGGTGTTGTTGCTTTTTTAAAAAGATAGCATTTTAACTTAAGAAAGGGGAAAACAATCTTTCATCTAAAACCATCAGAATTTTGTTTTGTTTTTCAGTATCACTTAGAAATTTTGCTAAAACACAGACCTCTATATAAGAAGGGATTTTAGGGTTTCTGCTACTGGGGAGAATCATCCCAAATCCCCTACCCTGGTAAAGACAGTTAAGAAATGAATCACCAAAGAGGGAAAGGAAGAAAAAAACAGATGGCAATTTGAGGAGCATACTTTTAATGCTCACTCTCATCAGAGCTGTGAGTCCATTCAAGATGCCTAAACTTTTTGGCTTTATTTCTTATTTGCCCCTCTTTGTTGTAAAGAAATAAAACTAACAAAGAGAACCCAGATAAGAATAATAAATAGGGAAAAAAGATTCCAATTTTTTTAAGTTCAAAAATACTGTTTACTTATTTCATCTTTTGAGAGACAGTTTGGTGTCAGCTTTGGAGTCATGAAGGCATGGGTTCAAGTCTTATCTTGAGCTTATATGCCTGGGAGCAAGCTATTTAACCTTCACAAGTAAAATCACACATCTGGATTCCACCTCACCTAAATGTTTTTTTTATTATAAACTCATTTATAGAATATGAAAAGTCTTTATTAAGAGAGGCAGCATGGTACTGTGGAGAGGGGATTAATCTTGGAGTCAGGAAATCCTATCTCAGAAATACACTGGCTCTGTGACCTTGAGCAAGTCTCCTAACTTTGTAGTGTTCAGGTAACTCAGAAACTAAGGCAATCTCTGAAAAGAGGATGCCAACTACCATTGGTAGGAAAAATATCATATATTGATATAATTTAAAGTGCAAAAAATTATTGACCCTCAGACAGGTCTGGAGAACATTGGGACGAAAAAATGTCTATTTTTGTAGAATGATTGAGAAGTAGATTGAAATTGTTTTAACCATATGTGATCTCTTGGGCCCATCAGACACTAAGGGAGCAACTTTGTACATTTGCTATCACCAAACCCATTTAGAATTGACAGAATATGGTAATAATTCTATAGAGGTGTCAGGATCATGAATCCTGCAACAAAAGAATAAATTAAATGCTGGCTAACTATTTATATAAGCAGACACAACAAAACATGCAGTATCTCAGTTGAGAGAGTTGGAAGGGAATGAGCCATGGGAAAGTTGAGGAAGGATGGAAGGTTTGGGAAAGGTGCTGTGGCCAGTGGGTTAGTTAATTGATTAGAGAAAAGTAAAATAATGAATGGGAGGATATTGGTGCCCTCAATAGCAACAGGGGAGTTTGAAAGGAGTGTATTGGTGGGGGGAGATAAGAAGTTTAGTTTTAGACATAATTGAGTTTAAGATGTCTACAGGACATCCAGTTTGAGAGGTCCAAAAGGTAGTTACAGATGTGAAAATGGAGGCCAACAAAATGCTGATAATTGAATCTAGGGGAACTGATGAGAGCACCAAATGAAATAATATAGAGGGATAAAAGAGGGTCAGTACTCTGGATGAAATTTAAGCAAGGAGACTAAGAAGGATCAGTCATAGAGAGGGGAGAACCAGTATGAACTTGAAAATTAGAGAGAAGAGAGTATTAAGGAAAAGCAAAGTCATCGACAGTATCAAAAGTTGCAAAAAGATCAAGAAGGTCGAAGGTTGAGAAAAGTCATTGAATTTGTCAATTAAGAAATCATTATTAATTTTGGAGAAAGAAATTTTGGTGGAATCTAAATTATAGAACAGTAAGAAGAATGTGAATGAGAAGAAATGGAGGCACTTATTGTAGATGGCTTTTTCAAGGGCAGAAGAAATATTGTACCTAATAACCTCACTTTGCCTCTGTACCACTCTAAAGTTAGGATAATAATACACTATTTACCTCATAGGACTACAACATAGAAAATGATTTGTAAATTGTATAATGTGATTTGCCATGATGATGATGATGATGGTGGTGATGGTGGTGATGGTGGTGTTAATGATGATGTTAATGGTTGTAATGATGGTGATGGTGGTTATCTTTCAGTAGCTAGGAAATATTTTAAAAACAAAGAACTGACTTTCCTTTCATGCCTCCTCAGCTGACCAAAGCTAACTTGCTTTCCAATAATAATAATAACAATAATAATAATAATAATAATAATACAATCAATTTAGAGCTGGAAAGAACCTTGGAGGTCATATAGTCCTATCATCCCATTTTACTCATGAGGAACTGTTGTGTTATCAGTTGGTAATGAAGACAGGAATAGGATTCTTCTGGTAAGTTTCTCTTATGACTGAAACCCCAATAATGTTCCTTTCTTAAATTTATATTCATCTCAGGTCAGTTAGAGGAGATATATAGAAATTATTTATCTAACTGTTGAGGACAGAGGAGATATTAAACTGGCAGCCAACAGGATTCAATCTAGAAGTTCAGACTGAATTGTAAGTATCTTTCAAATAATTATCAGGCACAGCTTTGAAGGTAAAAAGTTATATTAGGAATTAACAAGGAAAATTATATAAATCCATGAAGGGTTTAGGATAAATGAAAGGTGACCCTAAACTGTTAAATTGATGCCGCCTTCCCCCTCCTCCCTGGAGGGATGAAGCACTTAACTAAAACTGGCTCTCTTGCTATAGATAAATATCTTACTCTCTAATTACTAAATAATTATATAATTATATTAATGAAGAATAGGATTGACAAATAGGCTAACCCTATGAGTAGAAACTACTGGCTTAAGCTACAATGGTTTCTCAGGAGAAACCCCAAGTCAGGAGAAACAAGCAGAGTATCTGCTCACATCCAATCCCACAAATTAACTGTCCTCAACCCTTCTCAACTGCCCCTCACCCAAAGTTCTCCAGGGGGTCCCCTGGAATTCTGGGTGAGGCTCTCCCTGTACCTTTGCAGGGATTCCATGCTTTGCATCTGCACACAACAGAACTGACACTCACATTTTGAGAAATTGCACCCATATTCACAGAGACAGGAAGGAGCAGAGTTGAGATTTGAATTTAGTTCTTGCAACTTAAAATCAAATCAGTTTTACCACTATACCAAGATGCCTTCTTTAATCACCAGATTAGATAAAGACCATCAAGGAACAATAAGTGCTGCTAAATCTAGACTCTGCTGGACATCTATTAGAGCATTTTATACTTTCTTTTAAAAGTCATAAAATTAATTAGCAGGGTATTAGCAAAAAGTTTTTTTTAAACTTCCTAACATCTCTCCCAAAATTGCTAAGACAGGCATGTGACAGTATAGTGACAATCCAGTGTGCTTGGGCCTTGATGAAAACAAGGAATATAGGAGAATGAGAAGACTATTAGTTTGAAATCAAAGATGTAGTTCAGAACCTTTCATTAGTAGTTATTAACTGTGTGTCTCTGGGCATGTCCTTTACAGTTCTTGAGTCTTGCTTGGTTTCCTGCTCTCTAACATATTATTGTACTCCCTATTGCTTGAGGTTGTCCTAAATAGCAAATAATGTAAGAAATATGCAAAGTGGTGCAAATTATTTGTAATTAAAGCTTCATATATATGTACACCATTTAAAATGTTCTCAATGTTAATTCTCAATGAGAATATTAGTATAGAATAGACCACAACTTTATTATTCAAAATTGACCAAAAGTAATTTCAATAAACCTTATTCTTATTTTTTTAAGATTTATTATAAGAAGTAATGAATTTGGTAGAGACTTCCAAGTTCTCTTCCAACAAAATGTTTTCCCACATATAAAGCAAGATTATGCAAAATTCTATGAAAGACACAACAAAGATAAATTTGCTGAACAATTCTCTGATCATTAGTGTCAGGGAAGACAAGGAAGGGAGTCACCAAAAAAAATTTACCACCATCACAGAGGAGATTCAGGGCAGAATCCAAGATGAAGAGATGTTTCTTATAGTTGGTGAGATCCTTCACACCAGTGCTGCCAAACTTGTATATTGTCTTATATATTGTATGTGTTATATATTATATTTTTATTTATTTTTAAAAATACCTCCCAATGACATTTTAATCTAGTTTGGCAGAATTTTGGAATTTTGCAGAGTTTTACACCTCTGCTCCAGATCAGTAGTATCCAGATCAAATAGAAATAGAATGATTAATGCACATATAAAGATTTTTGGAGCTCCATTTTGACTTTGTTTTAAAATGTAAGGTTATCTCTGTTTTTACTTTATTTTTAAAATTTTGTTATATGCTTCCAAATTACATTTTAATCTGGTTTGGGCATCCCTGGGGAAGGTTGCACAGAATGGCCAACAATGGCAATCTGTATTACTGAAGGGAACATGCAGGTTGATGAGATAACAGATCGATTTAAGGCTTTCACAAAGTCCTTCTCAGTTGCTTTGTGGCTCAGAGTTACCAGTGGAGTGTGACACAGGGTCCATCATTCAAGAAAGGTTTTGAAGAATGTCCTATTGACAGATTGTGTTTGCTTCTGAGGACCAACCTACCTAACTGTGGAAAATTTCAACACAAGTCAGTTGGCCATTAGGCAGTGAATTTTTTCGTTATGAAACAAAGAAAAATATAAACAGTCCCCATCCTCTGCTACTGCTGTAAGTTTCTATAGACTGCCACCATAGAAGTGTAGCAGAAGGTGCTAGATGATCAATAAACACATTTTTAGAGACATTTATCTTCTGTCTTAGAATCAATTCTATATTGGTTCCATGGCAGATGAATGGTAAAGGCTAGACAATGAGCACTGAGTGACTTGCCCAGGATCACACAGCTAGGAGGTGTCTAAGGTCATATTTGAACTCAAGACCTCCCATCTTTGAGTTTGGTTCTCAATTCACAGAGCTATGTAGCTGTCTCTGATCAGT
Source organism: Gracilinanus agilis (assembly GCF_016433145.1). NCBI lineage: Eukaryota > Metazoa > Chordata > Mammalia > Didelphimorphia > Didelphidae > Gracilinanus > Gracilinanus agilis. The sequence continues at coordinate 603,269,245 of NC_058130.1, read as the reverse complement.
AAATATTAATTTGATTTTTGTCATTTCAAATGTATGTTCCTACTGGAGGAAACAAACCACATTAATATCAACATTTTTGCTCTGCATGCAGAAATGGTACTTTCCCTTCAATATTATCATGAATTTCTATATAGATTTTATTTATATTTTGCATATACTTATAAATGCACAAATTGGTTCTTCTGATAGAAAATTTTTGTTTATTGTGCTAGTGTAGCACCTAGCTCATAGTAGACAATTAATAAATACATTGATTGACTGTTAATGAGCCTTAAATGAATGGAGGATTGAAGTTAAGTCCAGAAAAATAGGATATTATGTAGACAATAGCAAGAATTTCTAGGTGGAGTAGATTACAGGAAAGTCTCAAGGCATATGTGCTTCCATTTTTTATTTAAGTGAAATCTGCTTAAAATAAACATCAAGGACAGCTTTCAAGTGAAAAAATTATAACCTAAAAAGGCCATATGCAGCCTCAGGGAAGGGTAAGGAAGGAAGGGTAGAGGGGTGGCTCTATTAATTTTGCCTCAGTGATTGTTCATCTTTTGGGTGATATAACATCAAACATAGATGCATTGAGGCCCAGGAATATTTTTGTTTTGTCTGTACATTCCTCATACCTAGCCCCATGCTTCCCACACAGTAGGCACTTATACGTGTTTGATTATATTGGGTGTTGTTAAGGGCTGATTGTCCATTGATCATGCTGCCTACCTGAGTGTCGCCAATAGGCTCTTTTATCTTTCAAGATACCTGAAGAATTAATTTCAAGGAAGTTGGATGTAGATTAAACCTCCTTTTACTTCTCTCCTCCATTCAGCCTAGTAGCACCCAGGCTTCTCTAAATCAAGGCACCATTGCATGCCTGGAAAGGTAGCTCCACATGCAGGAACACTAAGGTTCAGTATCTACTCTCAAACATTGAGAGGATAGTGATTAACTCCAAAAAACCTGCAAAGGGAGCATTTTTGGCTCATGGATTCCCCAATCTTCTGCATATTTTCTTCCCACTTTTAGTGGAAATTATTCCCTCCTCCCCTTTCCAAACTTTATGCCCATTTTCTATCTTCACCAGGCCTTTGCCACTCTGGTGTACTCATATTCTAGCCCCTTCAGAATCACAGGATCATAAAATCTAAGAGACAGAAGGGTCCTCAGAGACCATCTAATTTTCCCCATATTCAACAGAGAATTGTACCTACAGCAGTGGTGTCAAACGCAAATAGAAATGAACCTCTAAATCATATATAAGTCATGACAGTTTGGAATCACTGCAGAAAGAAATCAATTATAGTTGAATCATATATATATGTATATATATATGTATGTAAAGGAAGTTATTATAGTTGAAATATGTACATGCTTATTGTCCCAGAGGAAAAATATCTTTGTAACAAAATTGGGCAATTATTTATTACTTAAGACGCCATTAGCAAATTTTCAGCTCAAATTCTTTGGATCATGGTCTTAAATCTCCAAGGGGTTTGTGAACCACTAAATGAAGAAGGACTGAAAGAGGACTAATAATGAAGCTTGCTGTCCGCTTCCTTACAAAAGGATAATGGGCTTAAGTTCCTGTATGAGACATATTTTCAGATATGGGAAATGGCATGCATTTAAAAAAGTTTTTAAAATTTTAGTAAGCAGAGGCATTTAAGGATAAATTTACAAAAAAGAGAAAGAAAGAAAGAAAGAAAGAAAGAAAGAAAGAAAGAAAGAAAGAAAGAAAGAAAGAAAGAAAGAAAGAAAGAAAGAAAGAAAGTAAGAAAGAAAGAAAGAAAGAAAGAAATGAGTAATGGCTATCTCAAAAAAAGTAATGGGCCAGAACAAAATCTCTTATGTCTATGGAAATGTTCCTGAAACTAAAATGTCTATTTTAGGCCTGTTTAGAAAAGAGAGCCAATCAGCATCCTGAATGAGCCAAAAGTGTTGCTCGTTCCCAGACACCTTTGCCTTTTGATCTGAACCTGAACTCTTGTAGTTGCAACCTTGGAACTCTCTTAAATCAGCTCCAATGAGTTGGGCCCCTCAAAGCCCCTCTGTCAGATTTGCTGCCACATAGTCTTGGCCTTATCTTACACTTGGATTCCCAGGAAATAAGGAAGAGGGTGGGTTATGAGGTCATTGCTAGCCTTCATTACCTAATTTCCAGGCAATCATTTCATATTTCTCCCTTGCCCCTTCTCCTTTGTGATTTTTCTGCTATAAAAAGTCTCTATTCTTTAAAGGGTGTTGGGCAGTTCTAATGCTCCTGCACTAAATTATTCTCAGTATGGTAAGTCTCTAATAAAGACACCTGATTTATTTCTAAATTCTAGTCTGCCTTGGCTTACATCTCAATATAAAAAATAATATAAATATATTATAATAATAATGAAATGAATATAATAATATAAATATAAGAAGTGTTGGGATTCATTATGTGATCTCGTACTACAATAGAAAAAATAAGATTGAAAGCAATCACAAGGGAAATTTCATTATGCTTATAGATACGATGCTATAGCCTCGTGGAGCCACAGGAGAGAATTAGGTGACAGATGTTCACCAAAGGTGGATGAGCAGCTCTAAGCAGGAGCTCTGTGACTCTAAGAAGTCATAGCATAGGCAGTGGACAGAACACACTAATACCATCTTAGAGGATGTGCTAAATCAGGTTAAGGATAGACTTCAAACCAATTAGTGAGTTTAGAGATCTCTACCTCAAGTATGTGAAGACATACCCTGGCCAAATGCGTGGATGAGAAGAATTTGTTTCAGTAGCCATAAAGGATACAGAAGCAGGTATACTGTGGAGTATTTCAGCGTGATCAGACATCGAAGATGCCAAGGTCATCCTCTGCAACGTGGGCCATCACCAGTCATCCCGACTTTTGTCTTACCATTGGACTTGGATGAGTCTGGAAGAGAAAGTGAGGTTGATGACTTGGTTTGTCTCTGCCTCACTTAAATCCAATTTACAAGCAACTCAAGCCATCATCCCATGATATCATTGGTCTTTAAAAAAAAAAAAGAAGGATGAACAACATGGATCCCTGTGGGCTTAGGAAAAGACTTAGAAAAGCATGTCAACATTATCTGTGTTCTATGGTATTTCCATTTATTTTGCTAAATATTTCCCAAGTATGTTTTAATCTGGTTCCTTTTCATTCAACCCCTCTGTTCTACAACATACCTGAGCAGGGGTTATCCAACCTCAATTCAAAGTCCTCTACTACAAGAGAATAGACTACTTTATGGTACCCTGAATTCGCCTTGGGGCAGCTCTAGTTGTTAGAATGTTTCTTATTACATCGTCAAAATTTGCCTTTCTGCACTTTGTACCAGTTGTTTCTGTAGTGATAAGGAGAACAAGTTTAAATCTTCTCTTTTAGGACAGGCTTTCAGATGCTAAACAGAAAGTATCATGTGCCCCTAAGTCTTCTCTTTTTCAGGCTAACCATCCCTAGTTTCTTCAACCTCTCAATTCATTTAAACCACAAACATTTTTTCTTGCCTTTCTTGCCACTCTTCTAGGTGCTGGCAATACAAAAACAAAAACAGAATAATTATGACCCTTAAGCAGTTAATAGTCTTTTGGTGTGTCCAGGTCTATATTGTTGGATTTGGGGTCAGATTGGCAATTGTAGGATTTAGGACAGAATAGCAATGGTTTCTCCAGGTCCCATATCAGAGGAGAAGTAGGCAAGCTTAATTGGATGGGAGGGGCAGGAACGAGTAGAGTTCTCTTCCTCCTCCTCCACACTGGAAGCAGTTGGAAACAGTTAACAGAATATTCCCAGAGCTGGCTATGGAGGCTATTCAGGCTTGGTAAATTCTGGGCCAAGATATAACCCTTTGAGATAGTAACTTTTGTATAAATTATTCTCCCACAGAATAGGAATATATGAGGCTAGGTCTTTTTCAAATCAGACCACAGGCTGTAGGACAGAGACAGCTTCAGCTACAGCTTGGATAAAGTACTTGGCTTAGTGAAGTGAAAGATGGTGAATATGGCCCAAGTTAACTGGATACAGGCTCAATATCCAAAAACAAAGGATTCAATGGTTTCAGGGAACAGGAAGAAGGGAACTAATTTAAGGAAAGATGAGGGAAGGCAAACTAACTAAAACTGCTAAATGCTGGCTAGCAGCACATTCCCCCAAGGTGGGGGAATGTGTATTGAATAGCTGGACTCCTATCTAAACACCTAAATAATCTTCTTCTAAAACCTATACAGCTAAAGCTGAAGGTAGATAATAGATGTTGTTTGAAGGTCTATCTCAGTGGTTCCCAAACTTTTTTGGCCTACTGCCCCTTTCCAGAAAAAATTTTACTTAGCCCCCTGGAAATTAAATTTTTAAAAATTTTAATATCAATTAATAAGAAAGATAAATGCACCTGTGGCCATCACCCCTTCCCTTGATTGCTGTAGCACCCACCAGGGGGTGGTAGTGCCCACTTTGGGAATTACTGGTCTATCTTGAGGATAGCTATCAAAGTAAAGCAGCCCCTGGTTGTCAGAGACTGAATGCCTCAGCCCCTGAAGCTACAGAGTGTTTACGAAGAGCCAAGACCCTGCAAGAGGGGTGACCTGGCTTTTATACCAGGTCTCCAACTACCCTTAATTTCACCCTCCTTTGGAGTTCTGGTGGGCACTATGGAATTCTGTGATACAGCTTTAACCTCTCTCAGGATCATGGATATTACAATATGTATGAATGTGCATGCAACCACATGAACATGAATAAGTAGTTACTATATATATATATATATATACTCACATGGTTGTCTGATCTAACCAATTCAGAAAATCCTTCCAATAATGTAGATTTCAACCCTTTCAGATTTTCTTATCCTGTGCAACTCTGATCCATGTTCTCTCAAGAGCTCATTCATTGGATGGGTTCACCCAACATGCTAGGATCTTTACTTATTGTCATTCTTTTCAGACATCTAGTCCATCTTTTTTTTTCCTGTTGTACAATTCCTCAATGACATCCTTTACTCTTGTTCTTCTGATTCCCTTGATGGTTATGTGCTGCAGTCTGCTCACACTTACCATGTCCTTTGTTTGTTATTTTGACATTATGATATTCCATACACTACAGCCATCTGAGACATGCTGGTGAAATATTAGTACCGAAAAGTTTTGCTTTCATGCGAAGCTTGGGGTCAGTAAAGAAACTGTTATTTCTGGAAAGCAAGACAGTCTTTTCTATTCATTATATGGGACAGACAGTTCAAAGAGACTAGAGCTGAAGATTTAATTACTTGCAAAATAAGCATAAGCAAATTTCTAGAGGTTAATGGAGCACTAACTACTGGAGGTCTTAGGAAAGGACTCGTTTGAGCCTTGATGTCAGCAAGGAAGAGGTGAGGAGGAAGAACATTTTGTGGTGGAAAGCCTATTCAAAGGCTATGGGAAATAGAATATTATATGATCCTTATTAAATGGATTAGAGGCCTTTCATGAAGGAATTGGACTCAGTGACTTCCACATTCCCTTCCACCTGTACATGTGTGACTCCATGACCTTGTGCTTGTGCTTGTGGCAATGACTTTTTTTTTTAAACCCAAGTATTGATACACATACCTATATTAGCTTTTGATTTGTTAGATTCAGCATTTTTGCTCTAGTCAGTGAAGATATTTTTTGATTCTGACAGTCATCTATTATGTTAGCTTTCCTTTCCAGCTTTATGTCACTGTGTGACATCTCTGCTTCCAAATTAATTTGATTCAGTTCAACTTAATAAGCTGTTATTGAGCCCTGATAGAAAATGAAATTGACAAGTCTATGGCCAAGGGCATATTTCTGAGACATTTGATTACAGATCTCCCTCCATGTTGACATTGACCTTTCAATGATCTTAGCATCTGCTCATATAACTATTTCTGAATCCACTGAACTGCTGTCTCATGAGCATCTTCCATCTTTGTTCCCAAAGATGGCATGAGACTTTAAATAATTATAAAGGAAGCTAGGTGTCTCAGTAGATAGAGAGTCAAGCCTGGAGAAGGAAAGCCCTGGGTTCAAATTTGGCCTCAGATACTTCTTGGCTGTCACTAACTCTCATTGTCTGGTCTTCTTTGGCCTTGGGATAGATACTCAGTCTCAATTCTATGACAGAAGGCGAGGGTTTTAAAAAATAAAATGAAATAAAAAATGAAATGAAAAACTAGCTATGGAATTTTTTTACTGATCATCTTAACAACCCTGTCAAAGAAGAAAATAAGGTTAGTCTGGATTATCTGCTTTTAATGAAGTCATTACTCACTCTTAGTGAGTCGGTAATAATTGCTTTTTTCCTAGATACTTTATCCTAGATTGTTTTCCAATCTATCAGTGGTGGCTGTTGCTGTTTATTTCTCTAAACTAGACCTTCAGAGACCATGCCAGGAGCAACTAAATTACTCAGTTCCAACTCACTTCCATATTGGGACTACATTCTTGAATTCTTGAAAATTGTATTTTTATTCTCATTAAACTGATAAAAATGAACAAGCACAAGCATTTCAAAAACAAGGGACAAAAAATGAATATTCAAAATTGAACTATTTTGCACAACTCAACTCTAGCCATATCTGAGAACATATGTCTCATTAGTCCTAGAGGTGAGAATCATGACTTATTCTTCTGGAGTGGCAGTTGGTCATTGCATTGATTATGGTTCTTTGTTATTAATAATAGTTTTTAAATCTTTCAAAGCTATTTTCCTTCATAATGCTGTAATCATTTTTAAAATTATTCTGCTTTTGATCACTGTATTCTATATCAATTCATATGTATTCCCAGGTTTTTCTGCATCTCTCCCTTTCATCAACTTATAGAAATAAGAAATTATAGAATCATTCATCATAAACGATTTAGTCATTCCCTAATTGAAGGCTATCCACTTAAAAAATTCTTACCTTCTCTATTAGAATTAGTACTATCAGTTCCAAGGCAGAAGAGTGGTAAGGACTAGGCAACGGGGGTTAAGTGACTTGCCTAAAGTCACACAGCTAGGAAGTGTCTGAGGTCATATTTGAACCCAGGACCTTCTTTTCCCAGGCCTGATGTTCTATCCACTGAGCCACCTAGCTGCCTCAGGATATCCACTTTGTTTCCAGTTCTTTGTAATAATAAAAAAGTGATGCTATATATATATATATATATATTTTTACCCATATGGATTTTTTACATCATTATTTGGTTTCTTTGGGACTATATGCCTAGGAGTGATATTTATGGATCAAAAGGTATACACTGGGGCAGATGGGTAGCTCAGTGGAGTGAGAGTCAGGCCTAGAGACAGGAGGTCCTAGGTTCAAACCCGGCCTCAGCCACTTCCCAGCTATGTGACCCTGGGCAAGTCACTTGACCCCCATTGCCCACCCTTACCAATCTTCCACCTATGAGACAATATACCAAAGTACAAGGGTAAAAAAAAAAGTATACACTGTTTAGTGACTTCATACAGTTACAGATTACTTCATAGAATTGTCAGACAAGTTCACAGTTCCATCATGAAATCATAGGTTTATATCTAGAAGGTCTCATGAGGCCACAGTATTCAACTATTTGATATGTGATGAAATTGAGGCTAGGGATATTAAATGAATTGCCTAAACTCACATATCTAGGAAATATCCAAGACAGAATTTGAATTCAGGTCTTCCAGACTCCGTGCCCAGGATTTTATCCATTGTGTTGCTTAGCATTTTTTATTAGTATTTTAATGTACCTGTTCTCCTCCAGTTCTTTTAACAAATGCCTTCTCTCTCTCTTTTTTTATTACTCTGTCCAATATAATAAGTGTGTGTGTGTGTGAAATCCTGGAGTTATTTTAATTGGATTTCTTTCATTAGTGATTTGGAGGATTTGTCCATATAGTTGTTAAATTTTTTCATTTGAACTATTCTTTAGAAGCTTTTAATTTCAATTAAATTAAACATGTAAGTAATAAATTTAGTAAAACTTCAAAAAAAGCCATTGGGAATGATTTTTCTTCTTATAGGTCATTTCTATTGATTCCCTATAGGTCTTAGATATTAGAAAAACCTAATGGATATTAGATGTTATAAGAGAAATTCACTGCAAAGATGTTTTACTCATTTACTAAATGAAGACTTCCCTTCTAATTCTAACTGCATTGATTTTGTTTGTGGCAAAGTTTTTCAATTTTGTGAATTAAAAATCCTTTTAAATCCTTTTATTCTTTATATCTTTTGATTGGTCAAGAACTCTTCTCCTATCCATGGTCATGGAATTAATCCTCTAATTTATGACCTGATCAGCAATAAAAGCCTACATGTTATTGCTTGCACATGTCATTTCATCTTCCATTTTAATTTCTTTTCTCTGGCTAATCTCTTGGAATGCTCTTCCTCCTCCCCTTTGCCTCTTTATTTTAAGATTTAGCTCCAACACCATCTTCTGTAGGTCTTGCCATTTCCTACCAGCCAATTCTTGAGCTCTAAGACTGATTTCCTTCTGTTTTGTCTGAATCTTTCTGTCTCTCAACCTCCATATCTAATTTGTTGACAAGGTCTGTCAATTTCACCCTTTCAATACTTCTCCATTATATTTTCTTCTCGGTAAAACCAAGATGGAGTAAACCAGAGCAGCTCCAGAGTCACCACAAGAATCCTCTCCAACCAATATTTAAATATTGCCACAAAACAAATACAGGAGTGAAAGAACCATTAAGGAGTCAGTGTGAAATAATTTTCAAGAAAGGAAAACACCCCAAAGTAGGCAGAGAACATCTGGAACACTTGGGTGAGAAAAGGGCAAAATCAGCAAGATTATAGAAAGGAGTGAAGAGCAAGCCACCACCCCCCCACACACACACACACACCTCACATCTGCTATATCAGGTTTGGAACGCAAGTCCAAACTAATATTCAGATCCTAAGATCCTGAATTTCAAACCTGTGAAGAAGTCTGGAGTTCCAGCCCAGGGCAGTCTGGGCTAAAGTGGGTTTATCCTGTGAGCCCAGAGTGAAGCCAGGAGTCTCAGTCTGGGCTTGGGATGAGGACATAGTTCACAGGTTGGAGTGGCTGATAGTACTAAATACTAAGTACCCATCTTTTTGCCTAGAACTCAGGGTAGAGTTCCAATCCAGGGCAATCCAGGGTGTATTTGATTGAATCAAGTACACAGCAATATCAAAGACTACAATTTAAGTAGTTCCTGACCTGATCAAGATCAAAGTAAGACCAAAAGCTTAATACCAAGCCTGAGCTGTCAGGATCTCAGGGTTCAATTGAATCAGCCAGGGAAGGGGACTCTCAGCTCTCAGCCCTCAGACCATCACATCATCCTCCAAGAATTGAAACTGATAAAAACCCAGAAAATAAGCTGAGAATAACATCAAAGAAGGACTGAAGTTTAAGAGGGCACACCAATTCCCCAGAAAACAAAGCCTACCTATAATTAGATAGGAAAAATGAGCAAACAACAAAAAAGCACCTAACACTAAAGAATTTTTATGGAGACAAAGAGAAGGGGACAGTGAAGGCAAAGCAATCACATGCAAAATCCCAAAGAAAAATATGGATTGGACGCAAACTATCATACCCCTTACTCAATAAACTCCATTGGCTCCCTATTGCCTTCAGTAACAAATACAAAATGCTCTGTTTGACATTCAAAACCACTCAAAACCTAGACCCTTCCTACTTTTCCAGGTTTCTTTCACCTTACTCCTCAACACATACTTTTCAATGCAGTAAATTGTCTTCTGTCTATTCTACAAATAAAACAGTCCATCTCTTTGCTCCAAGCATTCTGTCTGGCTATCCCCTATGCCTGAAATGGTTTTCCTCCTTCCATATTCTGACTTATACGCATCCCTGACTTCTTTTAAGTTCTAACTAAAATCCATCTTTTACTACGAGTTTTCCTCAATTCCTCCTAATTCTAGTGCCTTTCCTCTGTTAATTCCTATTTTTCCTATATAACTTGCTTTGTATATATTTGTTTCCATATTGCCCTCCCCCCAATTAGATTGGAAATTCTTTGAAGGTAGGGACAGTTTTATATATCTTTTTGTGCCCCTAACATTTGGTCTAATGTCTGACTTAAAGCAGGAGCTTCAAAAAATTTTTTTGCTCCATTGATTGACTGATATATAATGAGACCTGTTATCTCCTCCATTATTATGGAGGCAAGGATTATCTTTGTGGGTTTAAAAATATTTTTCTGAACTTTTTTTGTATTTCTGATGTCTGGCATATAATAAGAGTTTAATAAATATTTGTCAATGGATTGATTCATGTAAAAGTATATAAGAAGATAAATCCAATGTAGAGTTTTTATGAGGCAGTGGGAGGAAAATGGAAACTGGTGTCAAAGAATCTTAGAGTTAGAAAGGAGTCCAAAAATCATCTAGAAAAATCCTTATCTGAAGAAGAAGCTCCTCCATAATATAACCAACAAGTCGTCATCAACTCTTTCTTTAAAGACTTTCAGTAAGAGCAACCTACTATCTTCTGAGGCACTCCATCCCATTTTTGGATAACTCTACTCATTAGGGAGTCTTTACTTACATCAAGTCTAAATTTTCTTCTTTGGAGCTCCCATGCATTTTCACTAGCTCTATTCTCTGAGGCCAAACAGAAGTTTCTCTTCCAGATGACAGCCTTTCAAAGCCTTGAAGTTACCTTGTCTTTCTGAAGTCTTCTCTTTTTCAGGCTATGCATCCCTAGCCTTTGGAGACTAATTACCATTACAAGCTTCAGTACTTCAATTGTCAAGGTAGAAAGCACAGACTGATTCCACAAGGATTCTTTGTCTTGAAACCCCTTTTGATAAAATGCACATGTATTATTAATGCTCAAAACCACTGAAGGAGTAACTCAGTGGTGAAAGCTTCCCAAGAAATTTATTGGATAGGTTTGGAGATTGGACAAATGTATCACACCCAGTTCATATTTTGGCTTTTAGTCCTCTTTCAGTCGATATATATTTCAGATTTCAATTTTGGATATTGGAATCCATTTAAATATTTCACAAAAGTTAAATGTGAAGTCAGAACCAAATTAAACAAATGGCTAAGGGTTCAGCTGCTAGACCTTAACTTGAGCCATTACTGAGTTAGGAAAGAAACCACAAAGCAATTTATATGTAACCTGTCTACCCAGAGAGAGACCTCTATCTCAGCTGTATCCTCCAGGGCATGCTTAAGCCATCTCGAATGACACATGAAGAGAAACATCTGTTCTTTGTCAAATAGGTACATAGGAACCATTCAAACTGCAAACCCAAATCAATATCAAATGCATATCCTGGTGCATTTTAAATAGATCTGGGGGATATTGTAATGTAGAATTCATTGCAAGTCATAAAAGTTTATTTACCCAGCTCAACAGTGGAGTCAAATTTCATATTAAAAATGGAGGGAAAGCATCACACAATAGAGAGAATAGGAAGAAATAAGAATTTAATAAAGGTGAAACCATACTTCACTGATCTTATCCCTCCCTACATGATCTTGAGAATTACCTGGATTGCTCATATTTCTGTTTTCATAAGCCTCTTTAAATCCTCTATAGATCTTTCTCCAGTCACTTGAGATGTCAGAATTTATCCTTTGTGGAATTTGTGTTCCTTGTTGACAAGCCTCTTTTTGTTCTCACTTCACTTGCAATCTGATTAGCTCATCTTTACTTTGCCTTCCATCCTGGAAATATTGTTTTATCTCTTTGGAGAAACTTTATTGTCCTTGTTTCAATTAAAGATGATGGAGCTCTTGTCTCAGCATTTCTGTACTCAGAAATAGTTCTGCTAGGCCGAGTTTAAGGATCAGGGAGAGCAGAAATGGCAAGATATCTTGAGTGTTTTTGTTTATTTTTCCTTCTGTAGGATCATAGGCAGAGATAGTGACTGGGTCTGTAATTTCACTGGTATTAAGAACTCTATTTTTAATAACAAATTTCCACATGAGATTTCCAAAGTTATATAATCTAAATTGTCTCTCTCTGGTTTATCACACAAAACATGTCACCATATTATTTTTTTTTGTAAGTGAATAATCTTATAAAACCCAGCCCCAAAACATATACTCGAATAAACAAATGATAAATTGTATGTTTTTATCTATATTCTTACTCCAACAGTTCTTTCTCTGGAGATAGAAAGCATTCTTTTTCATAATTCCCTCAGAATCTGTTCTGGATCATTGTATTGCTGTTAGCAATAAAGTCTATCACATTTGATCATTCCGTAATATTCCTGTTATTATGCACAATGTTTTCCTGGTTCTGCTTATTTCACTCTGCATTAGTTCATGTTGGTCTTTCTAGCTCTTTCTGAAATCATTCTGTTAATCATTCCTTATAGCACAATAGTATTCCATCACCATCATATACCACAATTTGTTTAGCCTTTCCTCAATTAAGGGACATCCTTTTAGTTTCTTTGCCACCACAAAGAGAGACACTATAAATATTTTTGTGCAAACAGGTCCTTTTCCATTTGTTTTATCTCTTTGAGATACAGACCTATGAAAGCATTCTTTCATAGCCCTTCTGGCATAATTTCAAATTGCCATCCAGAATAGTTGGATCAATTCACAATTCTACCAGCAATGCATTAGTGTTCTAATTTTGCCATAACCCTCCAAAATTCATCATTTTCCTTTACTGTCATATTGGCAGATATGATAGGTATGAGGTGATAACTCAGAGTTGTTTTAATTTGCCGTTCTCTGAACAAGAGTGATTTAGAACATTTTTTCATATGATTATTGATAGCTTTGATTTCTTCATCTGAAAACTGTCTCTGTGGAGTGAGAAATTAGTGTGCTATTCTAAAATATATTAACAATATTAATATCTCCAAAATATATATGCCTAGGATCCCAGAAAGATCTAGTAAAACTGATCTCTCTGAGACCATTCAGAATACAAAGGCCTCTTAATTACCTTTGGCCTAAGTGATACAGAAACAACTTATACTTTTACTATACAAGGTATTTTTGAGATTTTGGGATATCTTTTGAGTTTGTACTTTAAAAATGTTCAAAACTGTAGACTGGTGATGTAGGAATATGCTTTATGAACCAGAGGCCAGGCTAATAACCTCTTCCCTGTTCTATAAACCCCTTCCCCAGTTACCTTCACAAGTAACCCTAGGCTGTTTTAATTTACATTCTTAATTCCTTCACCTCTTACTAACCTAGCCTGTGCAATTTGCATTCAAAGGGATGCCTGTGCAAGAGAACAAGTGGGCTAGATCATAAAACTATTCTGGATTTGTATGTAGATTAGAACCCGATTTCTGACCCTTAACCATTTGCTAAAGGTTAATTTGAAGGTAACCTCCTTCAGGAAGGCTGGACTGTGGCCAGGGTGAACATGTCAGGATGATGTTATTTAGCCCAAGGGTTATATTTTACTATTAATAAGGGTTTTTTTTTTTTTTTGTAAGCCCAGGCTTTTTGGCTTTTTGCTTTCGGAGGTTTTTATTTCTGGGCCTCACTTTTTCTTTCTCTCTCATTAAAGCATTCCATTTGAAATGGCTTCCCTGTTCCTTGAATAGTGGCTAAAAATGGTAAACCTTGGGATTTTAATTTCCACTTCACACATGTCTATTCTTATCTTTTGACCATTTATCAATTGGGGAATGATTTAGATTCTTATAAAGTTGACAGTTCTTTATATTTTTTAGAAATGAGAAGTTTATCAGAGAAGTTTGTTATAAAAAATTTCCCCCCAGTTTGTTGCTTCCCTTCTAATCTTGGTTGCATTGGTTTTTGTTTGCTCAAAACCTTTTAAATTTAATATTCATTTTACATCTGGTAGTGTTCTCTGTCTCTTGTTTAGTCATAAATTCTTCCTTTCTCCATAGAACTGAAAGGTAACTATCCTACGTTTCCCTAATTTACCTATAACGTCACTCTTTATGTTTAAATCATATACCCATTTTGACCTCATTTTGATATAGGGTATGAGATGTTGATCTAAATTTAAATTTTGCCATACTGTTTTCTAATTCTCCCAGCAGTTTTGTCAAATAGTGAGTTCTTATCCCCAAAGTTTGGATCTTTCGGTTTATCAAACACTAGAATGCTAAGGTCATTTACTCCAAATCTATTCCATTGATCCATCCTTCTATTTCTTAGCCAGTACCAGATTGTTCTGGCGATTCCTATTTTATAGTAAAATTTAAAATCTGGTAACACTAGACCGCTATTCTACACATTTTTTTCCATTAGTTTCCTTCATATTCTTGATCTTTTGTTCTTTCAGATGAATTTTGTTATCATTTTTTCTAGTTCTATAAAATAGTTTTTGGTAGTTTGATTGATATGGCACAGAATAAGTAAATTAATTTAGGCAAGATTGTCATTTTTATTATATTAGTTCAGCCTATCCATGACAGGTTAATGTTTTTTCCAGTTGTTTAGATCTAACTTTATTTGTGTGAAAACTGTTTTGTAGTTGTGTTCATATAATTCCTGTTTTTGTCTTGGCAAATAGATTCTCAGGTATTTTATATTGTCTAGCATGACTTTAAATTGAGTTTCCCTTTCTAACTCTCACTACTGAGCTTTGTTGGAAATATATAGAAATGTGAGGGAGTGAAGGTATAAAGGTAGGAGGATTGGAGGAATGGGAAAAAGGAGAGAGAAAAGTAGAAGAAGGGAAAGGAAGGTAGTGGTCCCCAGCCCAGCCTCCTCAAAAAGGCCTACACCTTCAACAAAAGAAGTGGGAGGTGTCGGGGGAAGTTGTATCAGGGAGCTCTGGGAGTTGTAGTCTTCCAGGGCTTACAAACTGCACAGAAATGTTAATGATTTATGTGGTTTTATTTTGTATCCTGCAATTTTGCTAATGTTATTAATTGTTCCAACTATTTTTAGTTGATTTTCTAGGATTCTCTAGGTATTAAGAATTCTAGATAAGGAAATTTCATCTACCAATGTAAGTTGGCAACTTCCCTGCAACTCACAGACTTATGGTTGCCTAGACAAGAACACTAAGCGGTTAAATCATACCTTCAGAGTTAAAATAATTATAAGAGCCATTATATGTCAGAAGTAGGACTTGATTCCAGTTCTTCCTGGTTCTGAGGACAATCCAGTCAATTCACTCTAACATACTGCCTTTCATATTCTTATATATGTGTGTGCATATACACACATACATATGTAAGTATGCACATAAATGTATTTGAAAATCCATCTTCTCATATTTATGAAATTATGAAAGGCTCACTCTCACTAAGGGCTAGCTAGAAAATTTTCAAAAATAGGGGTTCTTAACTTCAGATCCATGGACCCTTTGTGGGGGCTAATGATAGATTTTCAGGGTTTGTAATTTTTTAAAGTTTTGATAACTGTATTTCTTTTTTGTTATTCCCCTCCTTTTTTATTATATTTTTCCAGATGACATGTTGATACAACTTTTAACCATTGTTTTCTGACATTTTCTGGTCTGTGTTCTCTACCTCTCTCTTTCCTCCCTGAGATGGCAGGTAATATGATATAGGCTATCATACAGTATATATATTTCCATTTCATCATGTTGTGAAAGAGATAATTATATTTCAAAATAATCAGTTTACTATATAGTCTTGTACATTTCATTTTTATAATTTTGAAAACATTCTGAAAAGAGATCCAAAGTTTTCACTTGACTTCCAAAGGGGTCCATGACACAAAAAAAGTTTAAGAACTTCTGACCTAAAGCATTTTTGAGAAAGACATAGAATATGACAAAGAAAAATGAAGGTCAAAGTAGTTAAACTCTTTTATAGCTTCAAAATGATGAAAATACTGATAATTCTTATGGTTATATAATTGGATTAATTAATAATCTCGCCAGTGAGGGTACTCCTTTCACTTTGAAGATCATAAACCATTCGTTCCTTTTGTACTCTGTGTTATTCTTGTGCATATCTTTTCATAAATGTGCTTTAGTATAGTCAATCTTTAACTTTTGTAGGGGTAACACTTCTAAAAAATATAGTTAAGTGAAATGCAAACATTGAGACTATAGTAAATAAGGGGATATGTTCTTATGACTACTAAAAACTATAATTGTTTCCTAGAGATTGCTGAAAATACACTTTTCTGCATATACATCTTTAGGATAAAACATTAATTCTGATAATATTCACTTGTCCTAACACAGTAACCATGAAATAACACATAAAATGAAGTAAACAAAATAAAATTGGTAACATGAAAAACATTTTCTCACTAGTAATTCCCTATAATTCTGTGAATTTTTTGTTAACATCTCAATAAAAAAACTGATTTTAGACAATATTCATTTTTCATAGCACATGAAATCTATACTACTATAAATTCTGTACAGGAAACAAAAGTCTTAAAAGTAAACTTTTTTAAACCTAAATCTTACATTCCACTACGTTAAAGGGTGATGTGTGGGGATTATATTATGTGTTCTATTGCTGTAAACCTCTCTACCTTGACCATCCTCTGAAAACCAAGGAAGAGGTTGCTGGGACTTTAATTGCAGCTATTGGAAGATACCTATACTGGTGAGACCTTCACATTACTTTCAAGCCCAAAGGATTTATACCATGATTTGGGGGCATAATTGCAGCACAAAATACAATGGTTTTTTTTTAAACCATTGCATTCTGTTTTAGAATTGATACTAAATATTGGTTCTAAGGCAGAAGGATGGTAAGGGATAGGGAACTGGTATTAAGTGTTTTGCCCAGAGTCACACATCTAGGAAGTGTCTAGGGTCAAATTTGAATCCGGGACCTTTCATCTCTAGGTCTGGCACTCTATCCACCAAGCCACTTAGTTAACCCACAAAACTTGAATTTTAAAGTCAAAGAATGAAAATATGCAATGAATGCAAAGGGAGCTCTTTACATTGGTAGGGTGAACAAGACCAGTGAAACACCTAGTCAGATATTAACCAATACACAAACTTGGGTACATCATGCCTCTCATTTTTTTTCCCTCTAGGGAGCATAATCACAAATGTGCCATGTCAATGAAAAAGTAAAAATGAGGTTAATAATAAAATCATGCAAATGCTTAACATCATGAATGAATACAAGAATGTCGAGAACTGACTATAACTTGGAAGTAACAAATGCAACTTTTGGGCTGTTCAGCTGGTATACTGTGTTGTGTGATCTGTTCACCTTTATTTCTCCTTCCTTCCTTCCTTCCTTCCTTCCTTCCTTCCTTCCTTCCTTCCTTTTTTCCTTTCTTCCTTCCTTCTTTCCTTCCTTTCTTCTTTCCTTTCTTCCTTCCTTCTTTCCTTCCTTTCTTCCTTCCTTCCTTCTCTCCCTCTCCATTCTTCCCTCCCTTCCTTCCTGCAATATTTATTTATTTATTTTGTTTTTCTTTCCTGTAATATTTATTTAATGCCTACTATGAACATAGATTAGTACAGTGCCTTGTGCATGTAAATGCTGAATAAATGCTTGAAGCATCTAGACACTACTGTGTTTGTAGCACTCTGCTAGGTACTGGGGAAGATTCAGACTATAGATAGTACACAATATCTGTCCCCATGGACCATATAGATTAGTAAGGAAACAAGACACAAAAACCCAGATATGCATAATAAATAATATCATAAGAGCATCAGAACCTTGAATAGATTTCAAGAGGGAAGGTCAAAAAAGCTTTCATGGAAGGAGATGTCATTTGAGTTGGATTAAAGGACTAGTAGGAGTTCAATAGATGAAGAGAGGAAGAATATATACGTACACATATATGTTCACATATATAGATATATTCACATATATGTATAAAAATGATTGTTTATACATATATGGGTATACACATATGCATGATAATAGATATGCTCTACAACAATAATTATAGCTTGCATTTATAGGGATTTTTAAAGCTTGCAAAGTATTTGCCTTACAACAAACTACCTGTTCAATTGTATCTTGTAATGTAGGCAACATGTACTTATCAAATACTTTTCTTCCCCTGATGTTGAAGAGTTTGGCTTATCTCTTTTAGTGACTTTGTATTTCATTTGGAGGTCTTCTAGGTTTTAGTGCAATCAATGCAATGTCATCTGTGAATAAGAACATTTGGAGAAACCTTGACAATGAGTGGGAACCCCTCCTATTTTAGAACCTGAGGTAACCACCACTGGTCACTGAGGTGTAGAAACAAAACTTTTTGTGGAGGATGACTTAATGACCATTAGTTTAATCGACATTTCTGATTTAGGTTTTTTGCTTGGCACACTGGGAAATATATCATCCATTGATATAGCCAAGAAGAGGCTCTGCCATTTTTGATTATCTCATTTGTCATCTTTATTCCTCTTCAATTTCTCCTTCAGGGAAAAGTTCCTGAGAAGACTGAGAAAAAATTAATGAAATCAGAGCATAAGATCTGAGTTTTACAAAATTTCTAAGGTGGTGTACATTCCTTACCCACTTATCATCCATAATTTTTTTTCTGGAAATGGTGCTTTAAGAAGAACAGAATGAGATGAATGCCATCTACCGTCTTTCTTTTTCTTTTTTCTTTTTATCTCCTTTTTCCTTTTTATTCTTTCGTTATCTTTTTTACTTAAAATTATTAAAGATTTTGTTTTCATCCAGAAGACTTTCACCCACAAAATCCCTCTTACAAAGTACATTCCAA
This sequence comes from Gracilinanus agilis, assembly GCF_016433145.1. Taxonomy (NCBI): domain Eukaryota; kingdom Metazoa; phylum Chordata; class Mammalia; order Didelphimorphia; family Didelphidae; genus Gracilinanus; species Gracilinanus agilis. The sequence continues at coordinate 603,250,666 of NC_058130.1, read as the reverse complement.
GGGGGCATGAAAGCAGTACAAATATAAGAGAAACCACCAAGTTTAATTATTAATTGATGTATGAAATTTTTGTCTTTCGTGTGTATATATAACATATACTTCTTATTGATGCAGAGCGAAAGGAGTAAAACCAGGAGAACATTGTACACAGAGACTGAAATATTGTGGCATGATCATATGTAATGGACTTTTCTACTAGCAGCAATGCAATGATCCAGGACAATCCAGAAGGACTTGTGAGAAAGAATGCTGTCCACATCCAGAGAAAGAACTGTGGGAGCAGAAATGCATTAGAAAAATATGTAATTGACCATGTAGCACAATAGGGATATATTTAGGGTTTTGATGTTAAAGGATCACTCTACTGCAAATATGAATAACATGGAAATAGGTTTTGAACAATGATATATGTATAACCCAGTGCAACTGCTTGTTGGCTATGGGAGGGGAGAGGAAAAAGCATGTGTGTGTGTGTGTGTGTGTGTGTGTGTGTGTGTGTGTGTGTGTGATCTGTAATGCAGGATTGCTGCAAGAATCTCTTGCGGGGGCAGCTGGGTAGTTCAGTGGATTGAGAGTCAGGCCTAGAGACAGGAGGTCCTAGGTTCAAATCCGGCCTCAGACACTTCCCAGCTGTGTGACCCTGGGCAAGTCACTTGACCCCCATTGCCCACCCTTACCACTCTTCCACCTATGAGCCAATACACAGAAGTTAAGGGTTTAAAAAAAAAAAGAATCTCTTGCACTTGCAAAATCTCCAGAAACAATACTGGCAGTTAGGGGAATGGAATGTTGACTCAGCCAGTCTCTGGTCTCACTGCCAGACTGTCAGAGCTGGCACTATAAATATCCCTGGAGTACCAACTGCGGGGTTCTGATTTCCTTGACTTGATCCAGACATGCAGCTATCCCCTTGGATTTCCCCTTGGGCCCCGGGAAGAAGGGAGGTAGAACGTGGGAAATTAGTTTACTTAGGCAGGCAGGGACACCCCTAAACCAAACCATTACCCTCATTTGTTAACCTGCTAGATCACTCTACATCAGGGCAGTGGAATTTATCCCTGGCTGAGGGGCTGGTTCCCTCAGCCTGACCCTACCTTCTGAGACCCTCTGCCAGCACTGGCTTTCACCCTTAGCAACAGTTTCCCAGACCTTAACCCTCTTCCCTCAGCTTACCCTTGCATTTAATAAACCCCTTGGCCCTATTCAGAGAGCTTCGGTGTTTCATTTATTGCCAGATGCCATCGAGGCTGTGAGGTTAGCACCGCTACTCACAAGCTCTGACAATCCAGCATGGCAGGTTGTCAGGAGGATGGAAATTCCACACTCAGTTTACCCCATGTAATTCTTTTTACAGTGACATTCACTTGTATTGAAATTATTGCAATCAATATCCTTATCCGGCTCCAAGGAGACACAGAAAAACAATACAGGTTCATGGCAAGAACAATCACAGCCATAGACTAGCCACTATCAAAAATAAACCCCTGTACAACCCCCTAGATTATAGAAATTTCCCCTAGAATCAGCCTAGCAAAAAACCAGCAATTAGTGAGTTAATGCAAGTTTCTAAAGTTCCCAGCAAGAAAATACCTGGCCTGAGTTTGTTCCCAAACTCCTACAGACCATAGAAACAGTGAAACACAAGGAAATTATGGCAATGACAAACTAGCACAGAATCACCCTACCAGAACTGTATTCTTAGTGATCCTATAACAGAAAAAACACTATGGGAACAAAACATTGGACCAGACTGATATAACTTAACTATATACATAATATAATTAGTTAAAATATAATTAACTATTATGCTTAGCTAGGAACTGATGTACTTGTACCTTACGCATGGCTGAAAAGAATAAGTTCAAACTAAGCCAGCCCATAATGAATAACTTTTGACAAGCTTGCTTCTTTGTTTAACCACAGTAAGATATTTGGTAAATGTCAATCTTGTGATGTTTCAAAAGTTAATATGGGATTTTGAATGTATGGGAAGAAAAAAATCTGTATGAGATCATAAAGAAAAAAGGGTATAAAAATTAAAATCAGCAGATGGCACAAGAGAGAGAGAAGGAACAGCCTCTGCAATTTCACTTGCACTCTGCTCATTTTCATTTCATTCTTCGCCACGCCATCCTACCTCCAGAGACCCAACCAAGCGAAGAGCGGGTTCTTCGCAGTTTATATCACCAATTAGGGCCAAGGACTGGGAAGAAGGAAGATAATTATCACTAGTTTCCTGAGGGGCTAGACTAGGCACCCATCTTGCTCAGGAAGTGAACTGCTTCCAGTTTCTCATCAGAAGGGAGGGGCTCCTCACTCCTCACCTCAAGGGAGCTTAGAGACAACAGGAAGACCAACTGAAACATCTCAGCCCTAGGCCTACACACCCCTGGCTGTCCCAAGTCAATTTATACTCAAGTTATAGTCTCCCTGCTAAGAGGACTCAGCTGTTATCACCTAGGCCCCTCTATTATAAGCCTCCATTAGCCCTTTTATTTCTTGATTACAGATCATGAATCATGCAACTATGGAAAAAATTCTAAATTTAAAAAAAAAGGAAAAAATTTTAATAAATTAAAAATGACATGTAGTTTTTCAGATTCTCTGCATTATGTAATGGTCTACTTTAAGAAGAATTTTGACTCTATAGTTGAGTAATGAGGATTATTAATAACTTTTATGTCTGGAAATGAATACAATGTTCTGAGATATGTGGGTATATTACTGATATAAAGCCCAAACTGAACTGAACCAAACCATTCTACTCCTTTGTTTCTCCAGGTAAAATAATATCCAAAACCATCCCATTTCCCTTCTCCTGATTGCCCTCCCTCCCTTTTAAACATTTCAGTAGAGAAGCCAAAGGCCATTCTTGTAGAAGATTCTCTTGCTTTTTTGCCAAGAACATTTTACATGTATAACTTTTACCTAATCTTTCTGGGGCCCCAGTCTTTCATGACACTACCCAGCAGTCTTATAATCATGCCAGAAACTCTTGTGTGTTATCTTCCTCCTTTAGAATGTAAACTCTTCAAGGAATTAAGGGGGGACTATCTTCGTTATTTATATTTATATCCCTAGAACTTTCTCTGTCTCTGTCTTTCAGTCTCTCTGTCTTCATCTTTCTCTGCTTGTCTCTCGTCTTTATTTTGCCCTTGTACATTCTGGCTGAGAGGTAATTAAGACTTTACTTCAAGTATTTAGCCATTTAGGGTAGGAAAGTCAAATGATTTAAAATGATAAACTAACTTGTCCTATCCTTTCTCATCGAGTCACAGAATTCCAGTACTGAAAGGACACTTGAAATTCAAATAGTTGAACCCCTTCATTTAGATAGGTGAATCTGTATTGTCTTCTTTCCTTAACACCTAGAGTTATAGGGTTTTTGGTTTTTTTTTTTTGGTTACTGTTTAGCTGTTTCATTGGTGTCTAACTCTTTGTGACCCCATTTGGAATTTTCATGGCAAAGATACTGGAGTGGTATGCCATTTCCTTCTTCAGTCTATTTCTCACATGAGGAAACTAAGGCAAAGAGAGCTAAGTGATTTGCCCAGGGTCACACAGATAGTAAATGTCTGATGCTAGATTTGAACTCTCCAGATCTTCCTGGCTTCAGGCCAGGCATGCTATCCATTGCACTACCTAGCTGCCTAGTTTTAGTTATAGGTCATCATTATTTATAGAAGTTTAAAGATAGCAGCTGTAGCTCATCTGGCAGCAAGAGAACAACCTGAGTCCAAAAGCCTACGAACTAAATAATGCAAATCTTGGGATCTTGGTAGGGCTTTCTTCTTTGTTGGCTGTACCACTGGAAACCTACGTGAGTAGAAATATGTTCTTTTACAAATTAGATTTAAGACCAAAATTACCCTTTCTGGATCATGTGGTGAAGCTGAATTTTGCACATTTGTCTACTGTGAGTGGAACTCTATTTGCTAACTACATGCATAAAGGAAGAGGCAGGCTGCCATTACACCAAGATTTACAATGGGATAAGAGAGAACAATCTTGAATTCCATTTGCATACTGGAATTTTGAAGAAATCCAGTGCTTTTATAACCCTTAATCTAAACTTCCCCTTGGCCATAATAACTAAATGGAACTTCCATTCCTTTGCTTGTGGCAAAGAAAGCTATAGAAAGTGGAAGCAAAATTAAAGAAGTGAGATTAAAAGCAATGACACTGATTTTTTTCTTAAAAACAATTTTAACAATGTAAGCATCCCACTTATGATGAAAAATGTGATCCACCTCCAGAGAAAGAACTGATATTGACTCAGAATGTAGATTGAAGAATACTATTTTTCACTTTGTTTTATTTGTGGTTTTATTTTTGGTTTTTGGTTTTATATGAGTATTCTCTCACAACATGACCAATAAGAAAGTATATTTTGCATGATCATACAATATAACCCAGATCAAATTGTTTACCATCTCAGGCAGGGGGAAGGGAAGATAATTTAGATTTCATAATTTCACAAAAGGTATGCTTAAATTGTTATTACAATTTACAATCATTACAATTATAATTACAAGTTATTGCAATATTAAAATATTAAGTTGGGAAAATATTAAATAATTTTTAAAAGTTGAATTAAAAAAAAATAAGCATTCCAATGAGGGCTATTTCCTTTAAAGTAGTCACTGTGAGTGACTACACCTTGAGTGTTATCTATGCTCTAAAGTAAATGATTTTGGAATGTCTCTTTTGTAATTGTGCTTACAATTAGTTTACAAGCCATTTTCAAGAGAAACCAGGTTGTATTACTTCAAAGTCATAACTCATTTTTTCCCAAAATGCATTATGCAACTTGACCATTCATCTATTCTGTATTATCCTGCCCTGGATGATTTCCACAAATTAAAGCCACTCTCAATTTGTTACCATTGAGAATATTCATAGAATCTTGAGTTGAAGAGGGTTTTAGATATTAATTTAACATTTATCTAAATCCTAAAGTCCATCTACATCAGTGGTTTCCAAACGATTTTGGCCTACCGCCCCCTTTCCAGAAAAAATATTACTTAGCGACCCTGGAAATTAATTTTTTAAAAATTTTAATAGCAATTAATAGGAAAGATAAATGCACCTGTGGTCATCACCACCCCCACCCCCAGATTGCTACATCACCCACCAGGGGGTGGTGGCGCCCACTTTGGGAATCACTGATCTACATTATCCCTCATAGATTCTACTTAAATATCTTTAGTGATGGGAATCTCCCTACTTACCGAGATAGAATATCTCAGAACATGCTAAACTAACCTTACTTCCTTTTGAGATGGGGTTACTACTGATAGATCAAGGCTGTAGTTATATCTTTCCTCGATTTCTAGCAAAATATTTTCGAAAGACTCCTATGTGATTCTTGTGGGAAGAAAATAATAATGTAGGCTAAACTGTAGAAGAGTTTGAAACTCAAATGATTTGACATAAAGAGTAATTATTGGTGGTTCAATGTCAACCTAGATGTAAGTCCCCAGGGGACTCTCCTAGAGTGCTGTGCTTGGCCCTGTGCTGTTTAACATTCCATATCAATTACTTGGATAAAAGCATAAATGGCATGCTTGCTGAATTTGCAAATGAGACAAGGCTAGGAGGAGAGAGCTAACATGCCGGATGACAGAATTAAGAGTCAAAAGATTTAGACAAGCTAAAACACTGGGTCAAATGAAATAAGCTGAAATTTAATAAGGATAAATTTAAAAATCTTTATTTAGGTTCAGAAAATCAGCCTTACAAGTACAAGATGGGGGAGATATGGTTAGATGGCAATTTCTCTAAAAAAGGGAGACTAAAAAAATGGGTTAGAAAATTACAAGCTTAATATGAGTCAGCAATGGGATGTCACAGCCAACAAACCCTAATGTGATTTTAATCTGTGTTAAGAAGGGGTAGAATGGGGGCAACTGGGTGGCTCAGTGGATTGAGAGTCAGACTTAGAGATGGGAGATCCTGGGTTCAAGTGTGCTCTCAGGCACTTCCTAGCTGTGTGACCCTGGGCAAGTCACTTAATCCCCATTGCTTAGCCCTTGATGCTCTTCTGCCTTGGAACCAATACACAGTATTGATTCTAAGATGGAAGGGAAGAGTTTAAAAAAAAGAGAGAAAAGAAGGTGCAGAGTGCCCAACCAGGATGTCGATTATCCTGCTGGATGGTGGATACTCTGTCCTAGTCAATCTTAATTGGAATATTATCTTCTGTTCTGAGTGATGTGCGTTTGGAAGGTGATTGATAAGGTAAAAAGTAAACAGAAGAGAGCAGCCAGAGTAGAGTTTTCAGTTGATATCCATATAGGGATCATTTGAAAGAGTTAGAAATGTTCAACCTGGAGGAGAAAAGACGGGTGGGGGTAAAGGTCATAATGGTTCTTTTCAAGTAATATGAAAAGTTATTGCTTTTGAAGGGGCTGCATTTTTTGCCCAGAGAGTAGATATAAGAATAACGTGTAGCAGAGACACAGAGGCAAATCTAGATTTAAGATAAAAAACTCAAAATCCCTAACAGTTAGTTATCAAATAAGATGGGCTGTGGATCAGTTAAGTGGCACAGTGGATAGAGGCTGGACTTGAAATCTGGAAGACTCATCTTCATGAATTCAAGTTCAGCCTCAGACACTTAGTAGCTGTGTGGCCCTGGGCAAGTCTCTTCCCCCTGTTCGCCTCAGTTTCCTCATCTGTAAAATAAGCTGGAAAAAGAAATGGCAAACCATTCCAATATCTTTGCTAAGAAAAACCCAAAGAGGTCATGAAGAATAGGACATGATTCGACAACAAATGGCGACAGCTTCAGATAAGGGTGGTGAGTCCACCATCACTCACAATCTTCCAGCAAAAGCCAGAAAATACTTGTCAGGTATGTTTAACAGGTGATGCTCACTTGCCAATGAGTAAGAGTAGGTGAGAAATTCTTCCAATATAGGGTTCTGAATCTGTAATTCCTTCTTAATAATTTTTATTCCTTTTTACATAGACTCAAGATTATTTTCCTAAGTAAAGGAAACCAAAGTAGAATATGAATTGACTAATTCTACCTTTTTTCCAGGTGGTTTTATCAGCTTCCCATTCATACTAAGCAGGTATCTTATGCTTCCCATTCATACTAAGCAGGTATCTTATGCTTTTCTTGAATTTTTTTGTCTTCTATATAGCTAAACAATCAATCCCTCCCTCCTTTTTTAAATCTCCAGTTTTTATTACCAATTCATTATTATATAATTTATTACAAATTATAATTACTTGCTCTGGGATTTAGTCTCCTTACTGGTACTTTACAATTCCTTACTATTCTTTTAAATTCATCTTCACGTACCTTCACTTGCTTCCATGTCTCATAAATGTCATTTAAAAATCAGAGTTTATGGCTGAGCCTATGAGTCCCATTGCATCTTGAGAATCCTTCTCCTTTTTCTCTCCCATTGGAATCAATTTTGACTGCCTTGTCCTAATTTCACTTTGAGAGCATGATATCCCTAGACCCAACTTCTTTCTTTATCATTATCAATAGTAATAATGCCCTGAATTTATATTGCAACATTTACAAATCACTCTTCTCACAACAAGCCTGAAATACATACTATAGATAATTTTGTCTGTATTTCATAGATACAGACCTAGCATTGGAGAAGCCAGTTAAATATCACCAGATCACCTGGTCATTAGTATTTGGAGCCTCAAATCAAACCAACATCTTCTAGCATCACAACTAATGTTCTCTCTCTCTCTCTCTCTCTCTCTCTCTCTCTCTCTCTCTCTCTCTCTCTCTGTCTCTCTCTCTGTCTCTCTCTCTCTGTCTCTCTCTCTCTCTCTCTCACACACACACACACACACACACACACACACACACACACACACACAACTATAAGACAGAAGGGCAAGGCCTAGGCAAACAAGGTCAAGAGACTTGTCCAGGGTCACACAGGAAATATCTGAGGCCACGTTTGAACCCAGACCCTCCCAACTCCAGGCCTGGTGATCTACCCACTGTGCCACCTAGCTGCCCCTTGACGTTCTCTTTATTACATGATTATCTATTTCATTCTTGATTTCTTTGAAATTAGCTTCCCTAAAGTCTAGGGCACACTTTAGATCATGCCACACAATTCTCCTTATAATCACAAATTCTAAAACATATGCTTGGTTTCTGCAGGCAATTCAAATAGAATTCATAACTGTTTTGAGGAATGGAAACATGCTTGCCATAAGAGGATAGTCTCCCAAGGTGTCTACTTTGAAGGGGCTAGAACTCATTTGAATATTTATTTAATTATCCAACATCTGGCATGTTTGCTCAAAAACAGCTTTAATTTCAGGTAGAGGGGTGATTTGGTTTATTTCCTTGGGGAAACAATTTGAAATTGTGTGAGAAAAGTGACTAAACTGTTCATATCTTCTGACCCATTAAACCATCATATACCAAAGTATTCATAGCATTCTTGTATATAGTAGCAAAAAGCTGGAAACAAAGTTGGTGCCCACTGGATGAAGATATTGTTGCATACTGATATAATAGAATGGTTGTTAGTCCAATGGTTAGAGTGCTGGGCATACAGTCAAGAAGACTTACATTCAAATCCTTGCTAGTTCTGTGACCATGGATGAGTCACTTAACCTCTTTATCAGCCTCAGTTTTCTGAACTGCAAAATGGGAATAAAAATAGCATTAACCTCCCAAGATTATGAGGCTCAAATGAAATAACATTTGTAAAGTATTTAGCATATAATATGTGTTTAATCAATGTTTATTCCCTTCCTCTCCCTCCTCCCCCATTGTACTCCATGAAACAACAAATATAAGGAACGTGAAGAATCATGTGGAGACTTGTATGGGCTGATACAAGGCTGAAATAAGCAGAAGCTAGAGAACAATGATTATTGTTGCATAGCGATACACAATGACAACAATGATAGAAATGAAAATGTCACTAAAGAGCAGCTGAACTCAGATAAATTGTAATGAGTTACCTTGGTCCTGGAAAACAACTGAGGAAATACTGATGAGTATTCTATTGAGAGGATATGGGGATCTATGAACAGGGAATAATACAAAATATCAGCAGGATATCCCAAAATTTTTAGTTCGGTTTTACATTAAGGCTTTTGGGACATTTCATTGGGTAGCTTTGTTTAATTGTTTCTGTTGTTCTTACAAAGATGCATTTACAAAGATGTGGTATATCAAGAAATGACTGGCATAAGAAACAAAAGGCATCAACCAAATATTAAGAAATACGTTAAAATGAAAAATGTGAAATTGATTATATTTATTTATTTATATGTAATTTCTGGGAAAATCTGTCAAACTACTCAAACATATCTTTTGGTTCTAAAGAACAGCCCATTGTCGGTACATTGCTTCAGGAAACCATCTGGGAAAATGTCTTATGTGTTTGAAGATCTGAATACTTAAATGTAAAATAGAAGCCTTCCTGTTTATATAAATAAAAAGAGGAACCACACTGCATTTTCTAGTTTAAATGAAACCATAAAAAAGCTCTCCTTTCTAATGAACTTAATTTTCCCTTTGAAATATAGTAACAAAAATTCTCATTTGTACACCTGCCCATATCAAGGTGAGATATTTCAAGAAAACTGACACTGACCCATTAGTCCAATTGGAGCTGAGTATTTGCTTTGTAAAAAAAATAATTTAAGAATCACTTAAGTATATAGCTTCCCTACTACACTTAAGTACTTGATAACATTTTATAGAAGTTGAAGCTTTTGCTTAAAGATAGAGCCAAGCTGAAGGTCTATGAGAAAGGAGACAAGGTATTTCTGAAATTTTGTTGTTAGTGGGAACTGATTGTCCTACCTATTAATTCCTAGATAGAATGAAACTTTCTGAGGACAAGGACTTAGTTTCCATTTTTTTTTTGTCTTTATAGCTCCAGAGCTTAGCCTAACATATGGTGCAGAGTAGGCCCTTAATAAATATTTATCTTTATGAAACATGAAAATTCCATTTATAAGCAGCTTTTTAAAAACTACAGTTATACTAAATGTTCAGTAATTCACCAATTAATTCATCAACAAATATTTATTAAATTCCTATTGTGTACTAAGCACCCTGCTAGGTGCTATGAATCCAAGGAAAAACAATGATAGGCTACTAGGTGGCACAGTGGCTACAGGGCTGGAGCTGGCATCAGGAAGTCTCCTTTTTCCTGAGTTCAAATCTGGCCTCAGACACTTCCTAACTGCATGACCCTGGGCAAGTCATTTACTCCTGTTTGTCTTTATTTCCTCACGTGTAAAATGAGCCAGAAAAGGAAAGTGCAAATCACTCTATTATCTTTGCCAAGAAAACTCCAAACGGGGTCACAAAAAATCAGACATGATTGAAAAGATCTGAACAACAAACAACGACAAAAAGAATGCTATAATTCCTGCACACAAGGATCTTACTGATGAACAGACAACAGTACATATAAAAATGTATACAGCACAAATATGAAGTTAATAAATATAAATAAGTATTAAATACAAAGTAGTTTGAGGGAGAGAACTGGCAGTTAGGTGGGAAGAGATGAGGGGAGTCTTCATGAAGAAGTGGTGCTTGAATTGCATTTTAAAGGATGAGAGAAGCTGAAAGACTTCATAAGGTGAATTTCTGTAAGAGAAAGGAGAGTTTGGCTGGATTGGAGTGGGAATAATGTCCAATGAGGCTAGGGCATGAAGGGCTTTAAAAGTTAAATTAAAGAATAATTTTTTCCCCTGGAGGCAGTAGAAGGTGACTGTTGAGAGCTTGGCTGTGCACATAGCACTGGGCTGGAAAGAAGGGATATATGGTCCTTAGCGTAAAGAATTCACAATCTCTTTGAGAAGGCAAGACCCATACACCTTGAGAGAAAGCTAACAATACAAGGTGAGACCTGAAAAGTGCCAAATCAGTGAAAGTACTAGAATTTTGCAGTGAAATGTGCTAGTAGTGAAACTAATACATGACATTTATGTGATGTTTTAATGTTTGTGAAACATGTTATGAATGTTAACTCTTTGCAGCCTCAATACCACTGGGTCATAGGCAGCAGAAGTTTTTATTTTGGTCCTTATAGATGAGGAAATTGTCTCTGCCCATATGGGAGTATCTCACAACTAGTAAATGCCTCAGAAAGAATTTAAGCCCAAATGTTCCTAATTCTCTCTCTCTCTCTCTCTCTCTCTCTCTCTCTCTCTCTCTCTCTCTCTCTCTCTCTCTCTCTCTCTCTCTCTCTCTTCAAATGGT
>NC_058130.1:603226871-603237253 GCF_016433145.1 Gracilinanus agilis | reverse complement strand
ACCACACCCTTCTAGAGCCCCATGGGCTTATCTAGGTCTGATTTTCAATTTGAAGTCAACGGAATTCATCCAAAGTCAATAAGGTCATAGATATGGATAAAGTGGATAATAATACATTATCAGCAGTACTTGCCTTTATTTCTCCTTGGGTGTCTCTAGTAAAGGCTGCTTCCAAGTAGACTCAATTGTTCTTTTTTATTCTTTTTAAACCTACCTTCTGTCTTAAAAATTGATGCTAAGTATCCATTCCAAGGCAAAAGAGCAGTAAGGGCTAGACATTAGGGTTAAGTGGTCCCACAGCTAGGAAATGGCTAAAACCAAATTCAAAACCAGGACTTCTCATCTCAAGACCTGGCCCTCTATCTATTGAGCCACCAACTGCCCCAACTCAATTGTTCTTAATGCAATTCATTTGCTCTGCATTTCTCTACTGACCTTGAATTACAGAGTTCATATTCATCTTTATATCCCCAATAGAGGCAACCCCAAAGTCCAACCTATCATTAACATTTAGTAATGTTTTCTGGGGTAGCTAGGAGGTGCAATGGATGGAGCATTGAGCCTGGAGTCAGGAAAATTCATCTTCCTGAGTTCAAATTTGGCCTCAGACACTTACTAACTGTGTGATCCTGGGCAAGTTACATAACCTTGCTTGCCTCAGTTTCTCATCTGTAAAATGAGATGGAGAAGGAAATGACACACTACTCCAGTCTCATTATATATATTATATATATTATATATATATTATATATATATATATATATATGAAAAAGTACTCTAATGTCTCTCAGATAATCTTGAGGCTTAGTTTGTTCTCCCCCACTCCAATTACTACTGCATCATTGACTTAGAAATAAAGGATAGTATTACAGATCTAGAATTAGAAGGAATCTTAGAGGTCAGGTAGTCTAATTCTTTCATTATTTTGGTGAAGAAACAGACAGAAAAGTCCCAAAGTCAGCTTGTACCAGTTAGAGAGTTGATTATTAAATTTTCAGGGTGAGCATTTACACCTCAGAAACCAGCAATTGCTACTAATTGATTTATTATCTTGCTTACTGTCTAGACTTTAAAACGTGATGGGGAAAATGTTAATAATACTGATCACATTTAAAATTATGTCCTCTGTACATCCTCCCTCACCCAAGCCTATTGTTAAACATTTACCAACACATTTTGGGGCCCAGACCCCAAAATGCATTGGTTCTCTGACTTGAAATTTCAAGGATCTGTATCATCCTTGTCTTCAAAGTATCCCCTCATCCTCTATTGTAGAAAGCCTTTGGAGAAACAGGGCCAAATTTAGGGCCTGTTATCTGGATTCCCTATGTGACCAATCCAGGCTGAGGCAGTCTTTGTGTTTGGTCCTGGTCACCTGAGCCCTGAAAAGCTCTGGTACCAGCAGGTAGGTTAATCCAAAAACAACTTGACCCCTCCAGGAGGCTATTAGGAGTCATTTAGAGAAACAGAGTCTGTAATAGATATTTTATCTGGATCCCATTACAAAATCATCGGCAAGTAAAACTGTATGTATGATTTTTCTGCACTGCACATCAGATGCAGATAGAATGGGCCATCTAAGGTAAAAATCTGAGCCTCCTCTTTTGACTCTTTTTCAGATCTTAATAATATTATAAGTTCCATTGGAAAGCTTTAAACAAACCAGAAGTTACTGGATTAACAATTCCTCTACAAGAAAATTAAGATCCATAAACTCTAAGAATATTCCTAAGTCAGCCAAGGTCAGAGCTAGACAGGACTTCGTCCATCCAGGTGCAGTCCTCCCAATAAAAAATATAAGACTCAATTCATTCATGATATCTATAGAATATATTTACAATTCTCAGAATTTGCTTGCTGATATCCAGGCGGCTAGAATTCGGCCTTGGACCCTGTTCTATCTTTACTTGGAAGCCTCCAAGGATTTTCTTTGTAACCCCTTCTCAGCTATGACTCTTTCTTTGTGCTCTTTGTTTGAAACCAGTATAAAAATAAACTCAAAAATCCATGATGTTGGATCAGCTATGATCTAAACAATTAGACTGGCTGTTCTCAGTTTCTGTTTCTTGTCTTTTCAATCTGACGCCATTAAGCGCCACTCAGGACCCCTACCATATAGAGCTGGACCTCTATACTCTATCAGATTCTACTTTAAGAGGACAAGACTATGTTTGAATGGGAGTTCTATATCCTATTGATTAAACATCAGGAAATAGGATTTCTCACTGAGTCATATTTCGCCTTAAAAAATTTAGATATCACTTTATCTGATTTTATTGCAGTACTCTTCCCTTTCCCTCCTCTCCATCCTTTTTAATTTTTTTTAATTTTTAAAAAATCAGCTAGGGCCACAAAATTTGATTCAGTGGAACTTCCCCATATATATTTTCACACTAAATTTATCCTCTGAACAGTCAAAATCTGTCTCTTGAGGCCTGAAACTTTCTGCTATTACCACTCTTGGTTCACCAGACTAAGTGATCCTTGCCCTTGGAGATTCATTTGTAAAATAGGGAGTTCAAGACCTCAGAAACCTCTTTCATTGGGATCTTCCCCTCTGTTGTTTTTTCCCCTTCCATGTAGCTTTCTTTAGCTCATCCCTGCCCTGAAGAGCTAATTTGTCTCTTCCTTCTGAATGTGGGCTGAGAGACCTGGGGAAATTTTTCTTCCTGTATCTTGAAAGCCTGAGAAGTCTGTGGCAGAAATATATCCTCATCCAAATAAACTATAATAATCATAAAACAAAAACAGTTTGTAGCATTTGTATAGCACTTTAAAGTTTGCTAAGCACTTTATATGTGTTCTCATTTGATGCTGATGACTCTGAAAGGCAGATGCTACTATTATCCCCATTTTACAGATGAGGAATCTAAGGCTATGGTTAAATAACTACATAAATAAATACATCTGTGTGTGTGTGTGTGTGTGTGTGTGTGTGTGTGTGTGTGTTCCCTCATCTGTAAAATGGGGATAACAATACTTGTATTACCTATCACATGGCATCCTTAGGATTTTAGTCAGAAGAACCCTTGGAGATATGAGGTCAGAAGGGACCTTGGAGATATCCAGTCCCTGTTCCTTCCTTTCTCCTTCCTAACCACCCTTGAGCTGATGTCCTAGTTGTAGGTCTTCTTCTAGGCTTATGTCCTCTTTTAGGATCATTCCAAAGATAATAGAATCAGGGCAGAACTTCTATATAGAAATCCCCAAGTTTCCTCGACCATGTAGGGCTGGTTGAAATCCTTAACCTGGCTGGCTTGGGTCTGCCTTCTTCCAGCCTTAGCAAAAAGTCTTTAGACATAGTGATACTGTGATGTTCTGCCTTCTTCATAAGAATAAGTGAATGGCAAGGATTCTGAGTGCTGGAGATAGAACTAGAAATGGTGCCCTAGACCTTAGGGAGTTTACATCCGAATGGGGAAAACCACATATTAGGTAAAAGGTGTTTTCATTTTATTAGAGCAGTTGGTTAATATACCTGATCTAGAAATGATGGTAGAAGTTAGCCTGATTACTGTTCAGTGGTAGAGGAAGTGTGTGCATAGAGGACAGAGAGGCAGCCTCAGAACCAGGAAAACCTCAAGTCCTGTCTCTGACATATACTGATTGTGTGATATCGTTTCCCCCATCCTACCCCCCCTCCCAAATCTTCATCTTCTCTTGATGCTATCCCCAGGAAGGGGGGAATGGTAGCATAATGGTTCCTCTTCAGTCAGAACAGAATGGCCCTATTAGCCAAACTGAACATAATTGTGGCTTAAACTGTTTTTAGCAGCTGACCACAGATGACTGTGAAACCTCTCTTCTCTTTTGTTCTGACTGTCACTGTGTCATACCTTGGTGGTACTTCCTGAATGCAAGGTTTGTGCATCATTAGAACAGCTTGGGATGGGTAGGCGTGGTAGGAATCAGACTCCTTCTGGTCTAACATCATTCGGTTGAGAAAGACTCATTAGAGTAAGTGGGAGTTGTATTGACATGTTCTCCAAAAGTATTCCTAAAATAATTCTAAGGCTTGCAGTGCAGGAAGTGTTGCTGGCATCAATCTGATGGATGAGCATTGTAACATGCATAATCTTAAGTGGGGTGAACTGTCTCACAGAATTCCATAGTACCCTCCAGAACTCCAGGAGAGAGGACAGTTGGGGCAGTTAAGAATGTGGGTATAAAAAGCAGGACACCCAGCTAGGCAAACTCACTCTTTAGGGGAGCTAGGTGGCTTGAAAGGGATAGGAATTACTTCTTCTCAGCTAGCTTATCTCTAACCCAGGGTGCAGGGTGCTTCTTTGCTGAGCACTCCATACTTACTATAACCAGGCTGTGAGAACTGTGATAATATCTTATAAGCAGTATCCCAGTCAATCTCTAAACAATACAGATCTACAATCAAGACTACCTTTTACCATCTTGAACTTGATAATATTAGATTTAAGAGAAAGTTTAGATTGTGAGGGAGTTAGGGGAAATAGTTTTAATCAGAGACATTCCCCACTAGGGGGGGGATTGTTATTTCTGACAGTATCCTGGACATATTAGTTTTACCTTACCCTCAGTCCTAGAATTTATCCCTCCTTCTATTTCCCTGAATTAATAAATCCCTTCCCTTGTTAAGATTGTTAGGTGTGAGGTATTGTATCTTCAGGCTTTACAAACCCAATTTATACATTACCTAAGCCAAATCTCCATCCAGAAGAATCTGAGTATAGCTGTGATCTAGAGTTCAAGAAAGTTGTTTGAAGACATCCTGAGCACTTGATCTATCTTGGGTTTAAGGAATAAATTTACAACAGTGGAAGTTGCTAATTTCTGTGGGATTATTCCCTTTCTGCCACCCAATTTAGCCCTGTGATAGCTAAGTCAAATAGCCTCCATTCTTGGTCAGAAAGGGATTCTGTTATGACAGTTATCAGAAGTAGCAACTGCCAAGAAAGGGGAGGAGAAAGAATTCCATCCACTCACTCCCTTCCCCCCTGCTAGTGATTGCAGCTTGGGCCTTGAATCCTGCTGTGACAACATTGCTAACTGGACCTATTTTTTTTAAATCCTTAACTTCTGTGTATTGGCTCCTAAGTGGAAGAGTGGTAAGGGTGGGCAATGGGGGTCAAGTGACTTGCCCAGGGTCACACAGCTGGGAAGTGTTTGAGGCTGGATTTGAACCTAGGACCTCCCATCTCTAGGCCTGACTCTCAATCCACTGAGCTACCCAAATGCCCCTAACTGGACCTATTTTTAGAGCATGTTCTCATCTTGCCCACAGTACCTGTCCCTCTTCCCTTGCCCCTCAGTGTGTCATGGGCACACATGTTAAGTGAAAGTAAGTACAAATACCATCATCCCACAGTTTACTTCTCCCAGGAAAATAAATGTGCTTGCATGGAGAGAGCAGCTGGACGTCTCCAGTAGAGCTTTCTTTGAGAGAATACAGACCCCTCAAATATAGAACTTCACCAAAGTCCCACTGCATTAGCAGCAAAACATAACATGTGGAAGGGGAACCGACTGACTTAACTGTTTACTAATGTTGGTTAAAAACAAAATTAGCTTGATTTCGAATTTTCTCATCTATTTTGGAAAAAATAAAACCACCTGCTCTCTTATAAATTTGAAAATGTGGAATGATTGAGTAAATGAGATGAGCAAGATGATATTTAAAGGACCCACTGAAGGGCTCTAGCTTTTCTCCTTGACCCTCAGGACTGAGATTATCTGAGTGCAGAGAGTTCTTAGCTCTAATGTGACTTATATATGGTTCAAAGTTTGAACTTTGCAAATGATGTTATAGTCAAAAATATATAGATCATATTTGTGCCTTGCTGGTCTGTTTGTGAACTGCACACAATTAATCAGCCAGTAAATTAATCATTTAACAATATCTACTATGTGACTGGCCTTGTGCTGTATACTGAAGATACAAATCTATCTATCTATCTATCTATCTATCTATCTATCTATCTATCTATCTATCTATCTATCTATCTGTAATATATATTTTTAAACCCTTACCTTCCATCTTAGAATCAATATTGTATATTGGTTCCAAGGCAGAAGAGAAGTAAAGGCTAGGCAATGAGGGTTAAGTGATTTGTCCAGGGTCACATAGCTACCAAATGTCTGAAGCCACATTTGAAACCAGGACCTCCTGTCTCTCTGGCCCTAGCTCTCAATTCATTGAATCAACTAGCTGCCCCCTGAGGATACAAATATAAAAGAGAGATAATCCCTGATTTCAAGTAGTGTATGTTTTACTAGGAGTGTTCTGCAACCTATTCACACCAGGAAAATACAAGATCTACATGTAGTCTGGGTATGGCATTGACTCCTAAGGCTTGCCAGCAATTCCCTGTTTCTGGGCTGGGACTTGGTTCATTTATCCCACTTGCAGCCACTTCAGCAGGTAGGAAAGACATGTAGCTTCTACTCTAATTCTTAGGGTTCTAAGAGTAGCTCTTGTGAGTGACAGTCATTCCCATCAATACCATAGCTCATTAGCCTCCACCAAAGTATGTATAGGTTACAGTCACAGATAATCCTAATGAAAACATTTACTGAAAATGCTAGGCAAACATAGATCATTTACATAGCATTCTATCCAATTATATTCTCTCTCTCCATCAAGGTGCAATGGTTACGGGAAGAGGAGATAGACACCTAAAATTATGGGTTAGAAAATTATCCAATTTGGGAATATCGGTGGCCAAGGAAATTCAAAACTCTGAAACTGTAGACATTCATAGACTTTTCCTATCTTAGTGACTATCCATAAAAGTTCCTAGAGAAAAATAGCTTCTATGCTGAACAAATGCTTCTACTATTTATCTGCTTGACTAACACTTCACTAACCATGACATCTCAATCACCAGTCAGTCTGGTGGACAACTCTTCTGATTCTCTGCTCTCAAGTTTCTAAGCTCTGTTCCTTACTTTCAGCTGGACTTACTTGACAGCAGCAACTCTATATATGTCACTTCCAGTGTCAAACTTAGATGATACCTTTAACAGTATGAAATATATAAAATTAGAAATTAAAAAGGATGAGATGAAAATGAGATAAATAAACAGAACCAGGAGGACATTATGCACAGTAACAGAAACATTGTGGGATGATTAAATATAATAGACTTCTCTACTAACAGCAAATCAGTGATCCAGGACAATTCTGGGGACTTATGAAAAAAATACTATCCACCTCCAGAGAAAGAATTATTAGAGTAGAAATGCAGAAGAAAACATATGATTTATTAGTTGTTTATTTGGATATATGATTTGAGGTTTTGGTCTTATAAGATGACTCTCTTACAAAAATGAATACTATGACAACAGGTTTTGAGTGATAATACATATTTAACCTAGTGGAATTATTTGTCAACTCTGGAAGGGGAGAGGAAAGAAGGGAAGGAGAAAACATGAATCATGTAATCTTGGAAAACTTACATGTAAATTTGTCACTGGAATAAAATAAAGGAAAAAATAAAAACCATAAAATATGTTATGTTCTTTTACAAAAAGGCATATTTATCTCGTCTTTTTTAGTCTTGATCATCTGACCAGCTGGATATAGCTTTGACTTCAGTCCTTCAGCTGCAAAATCTTTCTGGCCATGGACAACTAGTACTTAACTTGTGAACTCAGTCATGAGGTTTCTGCCAAGACTAGAAACAGTCATTTCTCAGGATTGCTGTCCACTGACTTGTGCTCAGGGAAAGAAACACTAAGGAAAAGAGGCAGCCCAGACTTTAAGGTCCCAAACTCAGGCTCCTCTAGACAAACATATATTCTGACATGAGCTATTCTAGCCATGCTAGTTCTGCTGAAAAGGGGAAGGGGAGAGAAATCTCCTCTGCTGAATACCATAGTCTTGACACCACAAAGGAAAGCTGATAATGCTCAAAAGAGGGAAAGAGAAAGAGGTAGACACTTTGTTCTTTCTTTTTAAACTGAGTGGGAAGCTCTTCTAGTCCTGTCAACAATCATCTTTAACTCAATCTCAAAGTCATGAGAACCAGCAGGGGACTATTGTGTCATCCCAAAGCACAAGTAGCTGAGTCAGATCACAGATTTCTAGCCACTGAGCCAGAGTAGGTATGCTCAGCTCTATGGAAGGTACTCCAGCTGAGCAGATCAGAGTGGCTCTCCTTATCATCCCTCTTATGTCTGTTTAGTACTTTACATTATTTCATTGGGTTTCCACAATGACACTGTGAGATTGGGATTGCCAGTTCTATCAATTATATAGAGGAAGAATAATACAATGTAATTTTTTTAATTTTTTAGTTACCTACCTCTATCAATAAAATGTTTTTGAGCATGAAATCCTGATATATAGATATTTATTTATAAATTATCTATATGTACTACAGTATATATGTATTGTATGTATTATGAAACAAAGAAAACTAGAAATTAAAAAAATAATGAGATAAAAATGAAATATTGTTGATAAATAATTTTATTTTCTAATAATACAATAATCCTTTGCCATTATTATTAATAACTATGTTTTGAGTGAGAGCAATATGATTGAATGTGGATCATTATTTTTCAAAATTTGGTGTAACGGCAATCTAAAATCTTGGTTCTAAGTTCAGTTTATTTAATACTTGTTTTAAATTGCTATTAGATCAAAAATATAGCTCACAGGGGGCAGCTGGGTAGCTCAGCGGATTGAGAGTCAGGCCTAGAGATGGGAGGTCCTAGGTTCAAATCCGGCATCAGACACTTCCCAGCTGTGTGACCCTGGGCAATACACAGTATTGACTCCAAGATGGAAGGTAAGGGTTTAAAAATATATATATATATATATCACAAAGATACGTAGATAGGTCCAAATGGAATAAGACCATCAATGACTATTTTGCTAAACTAAAATTTCATTATTGTTCCATATTTTTCAGTCATGTCTGAGTCTTCATGACCCCATTTGGGCTCTTCTTGGCAAAGATCCTGGAATGGTTTGTCATTTCCTTCTCCAGGTCATTTTATAGACAAGGAAACTGAGGAAAACAGGGTTAAGTGACTTGGCTGGGGTCACAGAGCTAGAAAGCGTCCAAGGCCAGATTTGAACTCAGGAAGATGAGTCATCCTGACTCCAGACTAGGTACTCTATCCAATGAGATAGATACCTGCTCACTAAACCATGACATTCACTTTTTAATCTCATTCACCAATTAGAATGCAATCTGATGGGTGGTAAATTGGTGGGGTATGCTTGTCCCTTATGTACAGTTGGATAAAGTGAAACTTAAAAGTAATCTTTTGTAAAGTTTTATAAATTTACTGTGTTAATAATTGGTTTAAAAACTCTTTCATGTGAGCTTGGCTTTGGGTAGGTGCTTTCTCCATTTTATTATTTAACACTACCCTTGCAACTAAAAAGTGCAATGCAAAAAAAAATTACACATAATAACAATTTTCCAAATAAGTTTTCTGAAGTTATATGCTCCAAATTTTCTCCCTCCTTCTCTTCCCTCCCCCTTCCTGGAGATGCCAAGCAATTTGATCTGGATTATATATGTATTATCATGCAAAACACATTTCCATGTTGTTCATTTTTGGAAGAGAATAATCATAGAAAACCAAACCCGAAAATAAATATCTAAGCAAACTCAAATGAAAAATAGTTTTTTAAAAAAAGAAAAGAATGCAATCTCCTTGAGGGGAGGAACTGTTTTGTTTGTTTGTTTAGCCTTTCTTTATATACTATTTAACATATCACCTGGCTTGTAGCAACCAATGAATCAATTCTTATTGGCAACTGACTAAGAACAAAGGCAAGATTTTTGTTGAAACATCATCTAGTGAATTTCCATCTATTCTAGTTGTTTTTACAAATAGGAAGGTGTTGAATTTTAAAATTTCCAATACCCAGTTTCAAAATACCCTGTAGCTTTTCTTCATTTAAACGATGTTTAAGGGGGCAGTTGGGTGGCTCAGTGGATTGAGAGTCAGGCCTAGAGAAGGGAGGTCCTAGGTTCAAATCTGACCTCAGACACTTCCCAGCTCTGTGACCCTGGGCAAGTCTCTTAACCCCCATTGCCTAGCCCTTACCACTCTTCTACCTTAGAACCAATATGCAGTATTGATTCTAAGATGGAAGGTAACGGTTTAAAAAAATTATTAAAATAAGATAAAATAAAAAATGTTTAAAACAAAAATATTTCAAAACGAATGAGAAAGTTCTATTTGCCAGTGCATAAAATGTATGGATATGAGAGATGGATACAGATGACACATTTAACAAGGTTTTTGGGAATATAGCTTAATTGTTAAGTGTTTTGTTAGTTTTGAACCCTTCATGGTATTTTTAGCTACCAGACTCTCTCTCTCTCTCTCTCTCTCTCTCTCTCTCTCTCTCTCTCTCTCTCTCTCTCTCTCTCTCTCCCCCC
>NC_058130.1:603098749-603223871 GCF_016433145.1 Gracilinanus agilis | reverse complement strand
GTGTAAAACAGAGATAGTCTGGTATAGCAAATTGGAGGCAAGAAGACTCAAAGTCCTGCCCCTGGTACAGTCTAGCCCCTGGTACATACTAACTCTATGCAAATCAAGCTCTAAGACTGTAATTTACAGACAAATGACTGATCTTTGTTGATAGATGGAGTGTCCACACTGGGAATTACCTAGAGAGGTAGAATAATAGGTTCATACTCTCACACACACCCCCTCCACCAAATAGGAACAATTAAACTTACCTCTCTTATTTCACATGTTAATAAGAACAATAAGATATTTTGATTTCTTCAGAAGAAAAAAAAATAGCACAATATACAGAAATTTATTTCTATTATGATTGTCTATTAACTTCATATAGCCGGAAAGTACATAGTGACTCAGAAATTAAACAACGGGAAAAACCTAACAGGGAAGTTTTATCAAGAAACATAGTTTAAACACTCACAATATGGAAAGTTTTAGCTTCCTTTTCTGAATCTCTGTGGTTCTCAAAACCTCATGAGTGAGTGCCCAGAAAGATGGTGACCTTTTAATCCTTACTGCTTGGGTTTTGGGGGGTTTGTTAATGATAGAGTCCATGTGTGGGGAGGTGTGTTGGGCACGGAGATGGGGTAATAACAGATGCCTTAAATGAGTGCAACTCGTAGGGCTTGGCAGCAGTTGCCTTCCTGGATAACTGAAAATGAGGAGGGAAATTTGGGAAAGTGTTTATTTACTTCCTAGCTCAAGAATTATTGCAGCAAAGGGACTAGCCCTCAGGGCATGGTGTGAAGCACTTTGAAAGTTTTGTTCTAGAAGGTCATTCCTTTGACCTAGATGAACCCAATTGGACAAAGATCATAGATTTAAAGCTGCAAAGAACCAAATGTCTGCATTGTACAGATGAAGAAACAGAGTCCTAGCTGGGAAAGGCACAGAGGCAGTGAAGGGCAGAGCTAGAATTTAAGCCCAGGCCCTCTGACTCCAAATATACTCTTTCCACCATACAGTTTCGGCCAGGACAAGGAATTGAGGCAGAGTAACTTTACTGCTGGCTTTCCCTTTATATAGAGTTCCCACCATGCTTCAATTTACAGTCATTGACTAATCTGAGAAATGGTGGGTGGGGGCAGACAAGGGTAACATTCCTACTTTCCAAACTAGTCATCTCTCACACATAGACAAAAAGCTTACGTAATCATGATTTGAGGCTTACAAAGTGCTTTCTTTATAACAACTCTGTGAGCCTAGTACTAGTAGTATTGTTATTTTATAGATGAAGGATTTCAAGGCTCTAACTGGTTAAGGGACCTGACCAAGGCCACACAAGGAGGAAGTATATATTTCAGGTTTCCAAATAGACTCCTGATGCCAAATCAAGCATTTTGTCTTCTCAACTCACATAACTGAGGAGTGTCCAGATGTACTATCACAATTCCAAAATAGGTATTGAATATCTGGTACTTTTTATGTACTATAAAATGTATTTTAAGCTGAGCACAAAAATTCTTAAGACCATTTTGCCACACAAAGGAATCTATTGCTTAACAGTTCCTTAATCTATTAACAATGAAAGTGGCCAAAATCAATTACTCAACAAATCATTTATTAAGCAACTCCAATGTGTCAGGTACTATGCTGGAAGCTTAGGACACAAAGATGAAACAAAAATGAAATAGCCCACATAGTATGAGGAGGGGAGGGAAGAATTGAGATACCTGGAAATAAATTCTATTAAGAAATAAAAAGAGTTAACCTGCTCATCATTTCTTAAGATGCAATAGTATTCTGTCATAATCATATGCCACAGCCTGGGTATTTTCATGTAACAAATAAATTTAAATTTAAAAAATAATGAGGGGGGATGGATTTTTAGTTTCATTTGGAAACCAAACAAAAATTGAAAAGGAAAACTTTCCAGATTTAAAGAGTGGAAAAAATAAAGGAGGAAGAAGAAAGGAGAAGGAGAAGAAGAAGGAGGAGGAGGAAGAAGAGGAGGAGAAGGAAGAGGAGGAGGAGGAGGAGAACAAGAAGAAAGAGGAGGAGAACAAGAAAGAAGAAACAATCCCCATCCTTGAGGAGCTCACTTTATGTAAGAATTACAGTTCATGAATAAATGAGCACAATGAAGCTATAATAAATTTCGGAGTGGGGCAGGAGTTAAATAACTAAATATATATAAAATGCATGCAAGGTAAATTTTTTTCAGTGGGTGGAACAGGAACATAAGCAGTTGTAGAGCTCAAGAAAAGCTTTGTGAAGTAGGTATCATTTTAGTACAATTTTGAAGGAAATGATGAATTTAAAGAGGCAGAAAGGGAAGAGAACAAGCCCTTTAGTAAATGTCTACTATGTTTCAGACATTGTACTACATACTAAGCACTTTACAAATCTAATCCCATTTAACTCTCACAACAATCCTAGGAGGTAGGTGCTGTTAGGATCCTCATTTAAGAGAAAATAAAGGTTAAGTGTCATAAACTAGTAAATATCTGAGACTAAATTTGAACTCTGGTCTTCCTGACTCCAGGCACTTTAGCTCTGGATCAACTAAAGTGCCTCTTGTGCATTAGAGATAGCCAGTGCAAATGCACAAAAGTTGAAGATGGAGTGTGGTGCAGGAGGAATAGCAAATCAGCCAATTTGACTAGATAGCCATTGGAGTTTATTGAATATGGGAGTGATGTGGTTAGACCTAAGTTTTAGAAGCATCCTATTGACAGCTGTATGAGAGATGGATTGGAGACAAGAAGGATTTGGGAAAACAAACCCAAGTCCTTTCCAACGTGTTTTTCCCTGGACTGTGACCAGGTCTTAAAATGTTTGATTTACCAAAGAGAGAAGAATGGAAGGCCTGGGAAAGGGTGGGGAAGAGGGGAAGGGAGACTGTGATCTCCAGTAACAGCTGAAGCAGCTGAGGAGAGGGAACAAGGTAGTGTGAGTTTTTGTCTTTTAAAAGAAGCAAACAATAACACAAACACATGATATAGGAACCTCCAAGGAATAGATATCCAAGTGACTCATTAATATAGTAACTGTGTACAATTACAAGTATTTCCTTAGATAAAGAAGAAGCAGGAGAATGAAAACGACAGCTAGTGGTTTCAGAAAGACAAATTCAGAAAGACAGCTTCTCTTGTAATTGCTTTCCTCCTTTTTCTTTCTAGAGAAAACAAAGATAAATTCATCTGTAAAATCATCCTCATGAGTTCATTGATAAATGCCAAAGGCTTTTCTCACACTCAGGGCATTCCTAAGTTCAATATATCTCAGTAATATTACATTTAATAAAGTTAATAAACTGACATTCATATAGGATATGATTTTAAATATACCTGTTTTAATACCCCACCCTGACCCAGGAGTTCTTAAAGCCAAAGGGACAAAGTTCTAGTTGAACCTATGAAACTGGAAAGCATTTGATTATGGACCAGGCAATGAGCTGCATGGCTATTGTCAAAAGACCAGCCAAGCTATATTCATAGGGGCCCATTACTAGATGGGTCACAGGATGATGAATTTGGGAACAAGAATAACTCCACCATGACCATGATCTACTTTACTATGGGAAATCTTTGGGGGTGGATCTAAAAAAATACACTGATAAAATCACAGATCCCAAGGAAATATGCTAAATGGACCTAGCCATTATCTGAATCTGTGGTTTCCTTGGCTTTGGGGATTCAAAGTGAAGAATACTCTTATCAATGCAGATCAACTACTATTCAGCAAATTAGAGATTTCAGGGAGTTGCCTAGGGTCAGTGCAAATTAAGTGACTCATGTAGGGTCCTGCACAGTCAGGCTGAATCAGAAGCCTGAAATGAAATATTTCTCCAAACTCTGAGACAGATCTCAGAGAATTCACCATAACTGCTACCTTTCACTTATCCACATAGTGTGTCATTTAATTTTTTTATTTTTTGCAGTGTACCATTTAAAAATAAAATATGTATATTTATAATTCCTAAGCTAAAGAATGGTAGTAGATAGAAGCAAAGGTGTTGGTCCTCAGGGCAGTTGTGTAAGGACCCTTGAAAACTTAGTTACAGAAGGCATATATGGGCATAGTTAACATATGCCAAGGTCCATTATTCTCTTTATACTATATAAAGGAGAGAGACTAGTAAAGAATTGGGGGAAATAGATTTCTGTCCAGAGGAGGAGGAACTCTGATCAGGATATTTGGAAGACTAAGATGTTCCTCAAAGAGAAGATTAAGGATTCCCATTGGCTAAGGAAGGAAACATATGGAGTCACTTATCGTTTAGGTCTTTGAAAAGGGGATTAGAGATGCTTTATTGTGACACATCCATGACCCTAGGTTCTAGAAGCTAAGGCTACCTGAGGGCATGCTCTGCCAAGTCTTATCATGGTAGAAAGACTGGATGAGTTCTTGATGGGCTGGCTCAGTCTAATCCTTCAGAACCTGTCCAAGTTTATTTAACAGCATCTCAGAAGGTTGGCCACCTGGTGGTGATTTTTTAACTCCTAACCACAGCAACTCGTGAAGGGAAAAAGGAGCTATGATTTCCTCCTGAGAGAGTGCCCACCCAGCTGAAATCCTGGATTCTTTGAGGAACTGAAGAGAAACAAAGCAATAAATGAATTTTTCCCTCTGAGGTAGTTCAGGTGGTTGTAGCGAACGGGTGATGTATTCTTCTGGACATTAGAGGAAGAAGGGATTCCTGAACTTACTTACCGAGGCTCCTCTCCACGTCAATACGCCCAGGTAGCCAGAGACAGGGCGTCTGGTGGAGCAGGGGGAAGGAGAGGGGTGCAGGGTACCTTGGGGCTCACAGAGCAGATGGTGCTGTCTCTGGACAGGGAAGGAACTCAGCCGAAAGGGAAGAGAAAGTGAAAGGCGGGGGAGAGGGAAAGGACTGCTGGGGGGAGAGGGGGGTGGAGCTGTCTACGCAGTTGGGGGGGAAGGGGGATGCCCCAGAGTGGCAAAATATCTTCGGGGTGGGGGAAAATGGTCCCCTTAGCCTCGCCGCAAGGGGAATTCCCTAAAGCTCAGGAGGACAAGAGGGTGACGACGTAGGGGGGAAGCCCCAGCGCTGGCTAGAGAAGGCTGCGGCAGCAGACGCAGTAGTCTTATTGTGGGATTTGTTGTCTTGGGAGACAGAGCCACAAACAGCCGCTCCACTGCGTCTCAGCCTTGGCCAGTCCTGCTCCCCAAACCATGAGCGTCCTCCAGCTCCTCCTCTTGAGCAGCGGTAAGTGCTTGAAAGCGACCCTCTGACTCCCTTCCCTCGGGTTGTTGTGGGGTGGTGTTGGAGATACCACCGCGTTCGATTCGTGGCTTTCCACCCTTCCCCAATGCGCCCCATCCATCTTCACTGGCTCACGGCGCATTCTTGTCCACTTCTCATCTTGCAGCTTGGTGCTTGGCGCCAGCGACTCTGATAGTGGAGACGACTTGTTCAGGGAATGTTTCTCTGCCCTGTACAGCCCCCTGGCACCCTCAGACTCCATACACGACGATCGTCTGGGAGAAGGTAAGGAGGACTGGAGCAGGAGTAGTCCCTCCTGTTTTGCTGCGTTGGGTCAATGGGCTAGGGCAGGGAGAACTCAGCATCTGAGATGTTTCATGCCTTTCTGGAGAAAAGTGGAGTGAGCAAGTGAGAGTAAAGGAGAGAGAAGGTATCCTGAAGCTCCTAGCTAGCTCATAGAGCACACACCAAATCTCCAAGACTCACTGTCAACCCATGAGGCTGACAAAATGATTAGGGCCCTTCAACACGTCTCCCAAGACCTGACTCTTCAATGTTGCTCTCCCCAAATTGTAAAAGCCCACGGCCCAAGAGCCCTAGTGTTTATAACCCAGAGTCCTTTCGTCCTCTTCTCCACTCTAACCTGAGCTAAATTCAAGGGTTCTCAAAACCTAAAGGACCTGAAAGTCTGAAATAATGGTTCATTTGGAATCTGAAAACATGAAATAATTTCATATTCCAATGACATGTCTGAAGTACACATGCATATATATATGTATGTATATCTACAAATACATATAAAGAGGAGAAACAAGCCACTGAAAACTGATTTTTAGTTCACTCAAATTGTCAACTTTCATTCACTTTATGGATTTCCCGCCTCTGGCCATTCTGCAGCAAGGCTGACAGGACTCTGAACAACTAAACTGGGGAATCCTTGAACATATATTCACTATATCCATATATTTACTGCTTTAGAACGTTTTTCATTACAATTTAAGACAATACAGGTGTATTTGAACAAACCCGTTTCTCCATCTGAAAATGGAAGAGTTTGATTAAAAGTTCTCCCAGGTCCCAGCCACCTCTAAAAGCCTTCTACTAAGTCCTTTGATTATATTCCCCAAATGAAATATAAATTAATTTTTGGCATTAGGTATCTGCAGCAGCTGAATTCTAAAAAAACAAAAACAAAAACAAACCACCAAAAAAACATGGTGCCCTAGGCTCTCTTTTTATCTCTATCACTGATGTTGCTGTATGAACTTAAGAGAAATTACTCATCTACAAAACTGAGAAATGTTTGTCACCTACATTATAGCAAGATTGCTATTAGAGAACTTAATGTTTGTGCCCTTCATTTATGTATTTGTATATGTATGGTTCTTGTTGTTGTTGTTGTTGAGTCTTTTTCAGTCACGTCTGACTCTTCATGATCCCATATGGGGTTTTCTTGGAAAAGGTATTGGAGGGGTTTGATATTTTCTTCTCCAGTTCATTTTACAGATGAGAAAATGAGGTCAACAGGGTTAAGTAACTTTCCCAGGGTCACGCAGCTATCTTCATAAGTGTCTGAGGCCAGATTTGATCTCATGAAGATAAATCTTCCTTGATTGCTAAGTCTAATGCTCTATGTATTGTGCCACCTAATGGTATACATAGCTGATATATGTATTTTATTTATTTATTTATTTGTTTAGATGCACACATACACACATGTATACCGCCATATATAGCTAGCTTTCTACTTAAACCATTTTGATTTTAGATACCTTTGTCTTTAAAAATATTATTTTCTGAATATCTTTTCCTTCCCGTTCATTAAGCCATCTCTTATGATGAAGATTTCAAAAAGATAAAGGACTAAAGATCATGCATGTCTGATAGTATGCCATAGCCCCCACTCCCCATTTCTGCAAGAAAAGGAGGAATGTGCCAGCTCTCTTTAAATATATAAAAGGGCTTGTTTCCCTAACTAAAGTGTGCTTTCAAAGGGCAAGGGACAGCATTTTATATTCTAACATCCTGCACATTGTAGGGTGCTTGGTTAATGTTTGCTTTTTAGATGATGTGAGCACAAAATGGAGAGGATACTAGAACACGGCATAAGGTTATAGATAGATTGGCAAAAGGGAGTCCTGAAGTCACCTAGTTTAACCCAATGAACAAATTCTGATAGCCATGAGATATCAAAATGAGGTCATCCAGCTTTTGTCTGAAGACTTCTGGTCCACAGGGAATTTTACTGCTTTATAAGGCTTTTCATTACAATTTCAGACAACTCCATTAAAGGGAAAAAGGTAAAGGGAAGAGAATTTAGCATTTGTATAATGTCTCCTATGTGCCAGACACTGTGCTAAGTTATTCTTTTGTAAATGTTTTCTTCTTTGAACCTTACAGCAACCTTGAGTGGTCGGTGCTGTTATTATCCTCATTTTACAGGTGAGGAAACTAAGGCAGACAGATTTAAGTGACTTGCCCAGGGTCATATGGCTAATAAGTGTCTAAGGCAAGATTTGAATTTGCTTTCCCTATTTCTTGCCTAACACTCTATCCCCTACTTTACCAGCTTCCTTATATTCAATTCAGTGGAATTCAACAAACATTCATTAAGTACTTGCAATGTACTAGGACCCTTAGAGATATAATGACAGAAATGAAAACAGTCCCTGCCTTCAATGAGCTTACATTTTATTGGGTGGAAACGCAAGTAAATATAAGATAAAACCCTAAGAAATGGAGGTGGGGGTGGGAAAGGGCAAAAATAAAAGATCTAATTAACAATTTGGAAGATTAATTAAATTTCCCTCCCTGTAACTTCCATCTATTGCTTCTAGTTTTAGTGTTTTAAATCTTTTTAATGTACTTTCACTTCAGATATTTGAAAATAGCTACCATATATAAAAGAAAGATTTTTCAATACATTTGGAGTCACAGGACCTGGATTGGAATATGAAATTTTTTATTTACTCATTGGCAAAGGAGATACTTCCTGTGCCTAGATTGCTCTCAGTCCACATGTCACTTGTTGAAATATTTTCCTTTTCGGTCTAGATCAGGTACCACTTTTCATTAAACCTTCTCTGATTCCCTTCCCTGGAAAACAGTCTTTCTCCTCTTAAATTTTTTGTGGAAATGGAATGAGCACGTATTAAGTGCCTACTATGTGCCAGGTACTGTACTAAGTATAAATATCCCTTCTACATCTTGGCATTTCCCATTGAGGTTTGGATTATTTTTAAAAAAATTTAAATTATAAAGATATTTTATTTTATCAATTACATGTAATAACAAAATTCCACATAAGTTTTCCAAGGTTTTATGATCGGAATTGTTTCCCTCCTTCTTTCCCTCCCCTCTCCCAGAGTTGGTAAGCAATTTGTTCAGGGTTATACTTGTATTACCAGGCAAACACATTTCTATACTGATCATTTTTATAAGAGTATAATCATATTAAAACCAAAACCTCAAGTAAACTAAAGTGAAGAATCACATGTTTTGATCTGCATTTTGACTCCAACAATTCTTTCTCTGGAGGTGGATAGCATTTTTTGTCATAAGTCTGATTATTGAGGGTTGGCATAAGAAATTAGATGGGAATTTTGAGGTAGCTTTTTGGAAGCTGAAGACAACCCCACAAGGCCAATAGAGGAGACCAGAAAAGTTTAGAAACTCAGAAATTCATAAGATATGAATATAGTATTGCATATCAAGATATTTTATCTTTTAATACAATAATTATGCACAATTTCTTTTGTGGAAAGAATGTGAAGGCCAGCAAAAGAAACTCAATGTCTACAAATGTAGATATATCATAACATTGACCTACATATAGCCCATGACCAATATTTAATCACAACATTTGCAATAAGGTGCTGTTAACATTCCATAAAAGAAAAACAAAAAATTCAGATTTCTTTTCTGGTATGAAGGGAATGCCAAAAATTTTTTGTGGATTTTCCAGATCTCAAGGATTGCTGTACCTCTAACCCCCAGGATGTAGAAGGGATACTTGTACTTGGCAGATATCTATGCTTCCATAATTATTTATACAGGTATTGCTTACTTTTGTCTCCAAATTAGATTATAAACTCCTTAAAGCCATGGACAATGTTGTTTTTAATCGTTGTATCTCAAGTTGTTTACATATAGTTAAAATATGAAAAAACATTGAATTGAGTGTCCTGAGTTAAGCATTCTCAGTTCTCTCAACCAGTCCTCTGATGCCATGGCTTTGTATCCCTTTTCCATCACAACTATCTGCTTCTGGCTCTGTTCCAGATCATCAATGTCAATCTATACTCCATTCAGTCACTAAAGTGATTTTCTTAAAGCTCAGATCCAATCATGTTACTAAACTCCAGTGACTCCTTATTCTCTGCAAAAATCCTTTGGCATTCAAAGCCCTTCATATCCTAGCCCCCTATTACCTTTCCATTCTTACTACACTTTAACTCTCCTCTATGGACTTTTCAACCCAATGTTCCCTGAACAAGGCATTCCATCTCTCAGGTCCCAGAATATCCTTCATGCATGGAATGCCCTCACTCCTCTGCTTTGACGACTGACCTCTTTAGGTCCCATTAAACTAAAATCCAACCTTTTACTGGAAGCCTTCCCCAACTCCTCTTAATTCTGGTACCTTCCTTCTGTTATTTACCAATTATCCTTAATGTAGCTTTTTGTTGTTGTTGTTTTAGTCATGCCCAATGTGGTGTGACTCCATTTTGGATTTTTCTTTGCAGGGTGTGATTTGCCTTTTCCTTCTCTAACTCATTTTAAAATGGGGAAACCGAGGCAAACAGTGACATATATCACACAGCTAGTGCCTGAAGGCAGATTTGAACTCCAACCAATCTTCCTGACTTCAAGCCTGGCACTCTTATCCTCTGTGCCACCAGCTTACTTTGTATATATTTGTTTGCAATTGTCTCCTCCATTAAATTAAAACGAGCTCTTTGAGGGCAGGGACTATTTTTAGCTTCTTTTTGTATCCCAGTGCTAAGCACATAGCCTGCTATATCATAGGTGCTTAATAAATCTTTATTGGTTTTTTGATTTCCAAAGATGTGGTGTCTAGAATTGAATACAATATTCCACTTGTGTCTGATTATTAATAACAGCCAATAATAACAACATAGTGCTTTAAGATTTGCAAAGTATGTTATCTCAGCGACCTTCCAGCACCCCTGGAGGTAGATGCTACCTATCATTGTCCCCATTTTATCATACATGGGAAGAGATGGAATCCCTGAGAAGTTAAATGCGTTTTTCAGGGTCAGATAGTTGCTGTCTGAGGCAGGATTCAAATTCAAGTCATCTTAACTTCGAGTCCCACATTCTATCCACTAGCTGCTATGATAACAAGGGAAAAGTAGAGCAATAAGGTCACTTCTCCATATAAAATTAGAAGTAATTATTTCTCATTTAGTCATTTTCAGCATTTGTCGTCTGAAATAGAGCAAATATGGTTTTATTTTCCATAATCCCTCAGCTAGCTTTATTTTTGATACCTCTGTATTTTCTTTCTTAATTACTTAAGGGAGGCGAAAACCCCCCACAAAACCTAATAGCTCTAAGCTAGGCAGATGTGGAATTAAATAGTCATTAAAAGAGGGGTAGATGGGAAAAGAACCTACCACCCCCTCCAAAGAGTAATCAGCAAGCAATACACAAATCCCCAAGGGTGTAATTAAAAAATACTTCATGAAACAAGTGGGTAAATTTTTAGACTGTCGAGTTCCAGCTGCTGTTAAGTCCAATCTTTTTGTATTGGGTCATTTGGAATGATGTGGTAAACCTTGGTCATTAACCTCTGCCTCTTATGGGGCTTTAACTGATGTTATAACTGTACAGCTGTGGGTGGTTGTTTTTGTAGACATATTCCTTGCATTATTTACTCTGCAGGATATCTTAGGCCTTTATCTTTCTTCATTTTCCACCACCACTGAATATTCTACCCCTTTTCTATGAAACCAGGCCATCGAGTTTTATTAAAACAACAACCCATTGGGTGTTGGGATGCAAAGGAGTTATTGTTATGGCAATAAACCAATCAGAGACAACTAAAGTGATATTTATTAGACTTCTCAATACTTCCAACAGGTCTAGGAACATCCTGCAGATGTTTGTGATTTTCTAGCCCAATAATTATATGTTTGTATTGATTGTATTTGTGCCATCAAGAAGAAAATGGTGTTTGGGGGTAAAGGGAGGGAGAAGGAAGGAGGGAAGGCCCATGGTGAAATGTTACTTTACAGAAGATAAAACACCTTGTAATTTTTTCCACTACTTTCTTGTAAAATGTACAAATGGAGCAGAAAAAGAGTCACAAGAAGAAGAATTTTAAGTAGGTATCTGTGTCAGGTTATTTATTCTAGCTTATGTTATCTTCAAAGGCATGCTTTTTTTTTAAAAATAATTTTTCTCTTTTTCTGGCACTGAGCTGGGTATTGTACCAACTGGGTTAGATAAATGCCATCTCTGAAGTTGGTTTCCATTGTTAGTTTTACTGGGGCAAATTCCTGTGGAATCTCTCTGTATCATTATTACCATTCTAATTACTCATAATTACAAATTCCATTGAGCATCTCTAGTCTTTTGGGCTTTGGACAACACAGAATCCCTGTCCAAATGGCATTGATTTACCTGGGATAAAAAATCAAGACCATGCAAGTTGTGCATTTATCAAATACTTTTAACCAAAGAACTCCATGCACTCTATAGACAGTGCCCAAATAGTTTTTACAGTATCTGTGAAGTCTAGGAAGTGTAGTACAGAGAGAAGGGGGTCATGATAGTTTTTACAAGCTTTGGCTGAGTTCAGAAATCAGTTAGGAGTTTAGAATCTTGAGGGAGAGAAGGCAGTTGGTTTGGGAATCTCGTGGAGAGAAGGTCAGACCAACTGAGCTGCTTCCTTGCCTATCTGAAGAATTGAAAATTTAGCCTAGCTTTGGAATATTTATTTAAGAATTGTTAGTTTACATAAACCCTTTGTATTTCCATATCCTATCTTATTTCCTACCTTCTTCCTTTACCTTAAATGCCTGTGGAGTTAATAAGGAGAGTAAATTAGAGAGTAGTTCAAATCTTTGAGGGGCTTAACTATAATTTGTCAGTATTTTATCTAAAGAAATTGGTTAGTCATCATTTTATTCCCTTTAGACATCAAGAGCACCTTGAGAGCTGAGCTAAGGCAGGACCTTGCTCAGACTCCATCTCTGCCTCCCTTCCTTCACCTGAGGTTTCTTTAAACAACTGTTAGGGCTTCCTCAATCCACTTTTCCTGACAAATCAACCTTATAAGACAATAAACCCTTTTGTGTTTCAACAGACCTGTTAGTTAATTTGTCAGTTAATTAGTAAGAGAGGGAAAGAGAGGGAAAGAACCAACATTCTCTGGGCTTGAAGGGAAGCCGGGGTATCCATCTTGAAGGAAGGTGTAACTTCAAAACAAGTCCCTTCCTGTGAAATTAACTAAAGCCTGTAGTTAATTTCAGTTCAGTCTATTTCCCTCAGTTTGTCTTTAAGTCTAAGTCCTAGTCTATAAACCCTGCTGTTCCTTGCCTGTTTAGATTAATTCTCCCTCTCCCTGAAGATCTTTGTTCCCTTCAGTGCTATACTTCTTGACTTCAGCCCCATATTATATCCTGAATCTCCTTATTCCAGCCTACCTGTAACCCATATTACTTACCTAGCAAGTCCCTGACAACCTCCCTTCAAATCCCCTTCTACCACACACCTCTCCTCAAATTATCCCCATTGCAGAAGGGAGCCATTTTGTTCTCCTGATGGGGAAATAATTGGAGATGCAAAAAAGGTGTTATTTTATTGCTCTCAGGCTGACGGTACTCTGATCTCCTTGTTCTTCCTTTTGGACCAAGCTTCTCCCAAGTAAGAACTATCTGATGTTCTGATGGTTTCTTCTGTCTCCTGAATTCTCATCTATATTTTTATGCCTCTGCCTTTTACTACTGTCTTCTTATTGTTAATGAGAATGTGAAAAGAAAGAGAAGAGAATGACCAAGAAATGCTTGCTCTTAGGAAGCAATCAGCAGTCAGTGGCACTGTGGGAGCTGCCTGCCCTCAAGGAGCTCACAATCTAGTAAGAGTCAACCTATAGAACATTTTAATTAAAAAACTGACCAAAGAACAAGCAGTAGTTTTCAACATACGATTACATATCATCTACAAATAGACTTTTGACTCTTATCATCATTTGGAGTACCATATCACTCAGTTGGGTTGGACTAGCTGACCTCTGCTGGGCATAATTCCGTTTAATCTACTTGAATATTTGTCACCTTCAGGAAGATTCTAAGAGGAACTGGGGTAGTAGATTCTGGGTTAGCAAACTATGGTGCAGGGCCTGTTTTTGAATGGCCAGAAAACTAAGAATGGTTTTAAAAACCAAACTAAAACACCAGGAGCTAGATTTGACCCCCTGGGCTATATAATTCACTCATCATACACAAAACTGACCACCTTCCTCAACAGTAAAGAATCTAATGACTTGCTTAGGGAAGGTTGATCTTCAAACAGACACTACTTGGAATGACCAAAATGCAAACTGGGCTTCATACTGGGCGACACTTTGCTGTTCATTTATGGAGAGCCAGTGAGATACAATGGAAAGACATTGAGGAGATAGAGTCATATGGCGAAATGAGCACTGGATTTGGATCTGCTACCAGGCTCAATTTAGAAAGCCATAGATAGCATCCAGGACCAGGGAGACAAGATTAGATTGGCTAGGTAGCACAATGGATAGAACACCAGTCCTGGAGTCGGGAAGACCTGAGTTAAAATCCAACCTCAGATACTTACTCTGTCTTCCCTATATGACTCTGTGCAGGTCACTTAAGTCTTTTTGCCTCAGTTTTCTCATCTGTAAAATGAGCTGGAGAAGAAACGGCAAACCAGTCCAGTATCTTTGCCAAGAAAACCCCAGAAAGGGGTCACAAGAGTCAAACGTGACTAAAACGCTTAACAAAAGATTGGATGATGACTCTGAGAGTCAGTAGTCTATTGAGGAAATTCTTGTCCAAGTGTAGGTTGGATTAAGTGATCTCTGAAGTCCATTTTAACTCTGAGATTCTGTAGATTAGAAGACCCAAGATCATGCACTGGTTTTGCCTCCGAAGAGTAGCTATGTGACCTTGGGCATGTCAGTGGGTCTCCACAACCTCGTCTTTAAAAATAAAGATTATAGAGACCTATTATTTCATAGGTTTGTTGTAATGATCAGATAATTTGCATAGTGCACACTTGTTACTATTAAGCATCAGCTATTCTTATCAGAGGAATAGCTATTGTTGCTGTTAGCCCAAAATAGCAATAGGATCTGTTAAAAGTATGTAAGGCTGATGCTTCAGTGACTGAGAGCTAAGAAAGATGTCCTGCCTACTTAGAAGCTGTCCCTGGTGATGTAAAATGAAAGAGGATATAGGGAATATCCATTTGGTCAGGGTCAGGGTTGAGCAGGGATGCGTCATAGAACAAGTGACCTTTTCTGGATGAGTTAGAAGGGAAGAGAAAAAGAGGAAACAACTTCATGTGCAAAATCAGATGTGACATTTTTATGATTATAACAGCAGAATTGGGTCAGCTGAATGGTCCCTTCAGTCTAGCACTCTCTCTCTCTCTGACAGTGGCATCAAGGAACGTTTTGTGTAAGATTATGGTCATCACCCTTATTAAATGCCTACTGCCAGTGTGCCAAATACCCTGGACTTCTTCCCCTTATCTTGTTATGGACCTTTCAGCCATACAATGATCTGAAGGTTTCTTGAACCTAGTTATATTTTCCTTACAGTATTAACTCTTGAAGTGACTAGACCTAGAAAGGAAGAGGCAGAGGAGAAAAGAGTACACTGAGAGAGAAGAGAGGTTGGGATGCACATGGGATCTACAGATCCACAAAGAAGAATATTCAGCCTGGGACCAGCAGCTGATACCTGTTGGGACTCCTTAGGATCTTGGTTGCTTGAACCATTTAGAGAGGGGAGGCTTTTGGGCCAAACTGTGAAGCAGGAAAAATTATTGTTTAGATTCTTTCCACATTACCCCGTTAATACTCTTCCTACCACCACCAGGTTTTCAGTCTTTCCTACTCTGGTGCCATGTAGGACCTTGGCCCCTCTAGCCAAAACTAGTCTTTTAAAAAGTGCTTACTATGTGTCAGGCACATTTTGAAGCCCTGAGGCTATAGAGAAAGGCTAAGCCAGTCCCCACTCTCAAAGAGTTTATAGTCTAGTGGGGAAGACAACATGACAACTCTGTAAGGCTGGTAGTGCTAGCATTATTATGCCCATTTTATAGATGAGGAAACCGAGGCTCAGAAATATTATGTTAGCTTTCCAAGTAGTCAGTTATTTAGTGTCAGAAGCAAGAGTTGAACTCAGACCTGCCTGATGCCAAAACTGGTGCTCTTTCTATCTCGTGCTGCTACCTGGGGAAGAAGGACTTAAGAAGACTTAATTTTAAGGTTATCTGCAAATTTTCAATTGGTTGTTGGTATATAGACAGCTAAGTTGTATGCTAGACCCAGAGTCAATCAATCTAACAGTCAACATTTAGTAAGTGCCAGGCACAGTGCTAAGCTCTGGGAGGCAGGAAGATCTGAGTTCAAATCCAACATAAGACACCTTGGGCAAATCATTTAATCTCTGTTTGCCTCTATTTTCTCAACTCAAAAATGGGGATAATAATAGCACATACCTCTCAGGGTAGTTGCAAGGAACAATTAATAAATATTTGTCAAGTACTTAGCACAGTACCTGGCACATGGGAGGCTAGCTATCATCATCATCACCATCATTACTCTAAGTGTAAGAGCCTTGTCCTGTTTGATGAGCAAGTAGACACCTGGAGGAGTCAAATAACTCTCACTTTGGGGTCCTCCACTGACATTACTTGGTAGCAGGGAAAGCTTGAATGGGGACCCCTTTGTTGGGAAAGGACTCACTCAGGGGATGGAGACTATTTTCTTTCTTTCTTTTTTTTTTTTTTAAACCCTTACCTTCCGTCTTGGAGTCAATACTGTGTATTGGCTCCAAGGCAGAAGAGTGGTAAGGGTAGGCAATGGGGGTCAAGTGACTTGCCCAGGGTCACACAGCTGGGAAGTGTCTGAGGCCAGATTTGATCCTCCCGACTGCAGGCCTGACTCTCAAGCCATTGAGCTACCAGCTGCCCCCGGACTATTTTCTTTACAAGAAAGAGAAGTGTAACCGCTGAACGTCACTCCTATTACTGTCCATAAATCTCAGAAGGAGCCACAAAGGTCGTGCCTTTTAAGGAACAGGAGGAAGGAAGGAGGCAGCTCGTTTTTTTCCATGACAGAAAAAGAAGCGCTTTTTTTTTTCCATGAGGGGAAAAAAAAAGAAGGAAGCTCACTGATGTGAGATCTGCCTGATCTGAGTACCCTGGATAAGAAGCTATAAAAGGACATGAAAGGTCAGAGCCTTCTCTTGGTGATGTAAAATGTTTTCCACATTTGCCTCAGCCTCTCTTCTCTAGGAAGAGCCAAGATTTCAGGTGGGGTAGTTCTGATGAGCAAAGCCATAGCCGTAATATGGTTCCTTTAATTCAAATGATATCTCAGAGGCTCTTTTGTGAGTTTCTTTAGGGCTGTCATTTGCCTTTCTCTGTATCCCTTGTCCTAGGCACAGTGACTGAACAGTGTTTGTTCAGTCTTTCAGTTGTGCCCAATGGTTCATAACTCTATGAATTCCTGGGGTTTTCTCAGCAAGTACACTGGAGTGGTTTGCCATTTCTTTCTCTAGTTCATTTTACAGATGATGAAACTGAGGTAAACAAGGTTAAGTGATTTGACCAGAGACCCATAGCTAGTAAATATTTGAGGCCAGATTTGAACTCAGGAAAATGAGTCTTCCTAATTCCAGACTTGGTGCTCTGTATCACCTTGCTGGTACAGAGTAGGCATTTAATCAATATTTACTGCCTGCTTGACTATTAAATATTCTGAAAACTCTGCTCAAGCTAGAGTTGGACTAAAAATACTTCCTTAAGGGCATTGTGGCATAGTGGATAGCATGCTGGCCTCAGCATCAAGGAAGATCTAGGTTTGAATTCTGCCTCAGACACTATGTAGCTGTATGACCTTGGGAAGATTATTTCATCTCTCTTTACCTCAGTTTATTCATCTGTAAAACAGATGGGATAATAGCAGTACCCACTCATGGAATTGTTGCAAGGATCAAACAAGATGATATCTGTGCAATGTTTTGAATGATATATAAATGTAAGTATTGTAGATTTAATAGTGGAAGAGACTTTAGAGTCATGGGGTTTTGTAGCTGAAGAAATTGCAGCCCAGAGATGTAAAGTGAGGTCACAATCAGCAAGTGTCTGAGGCAGGGTCCAAATCCAGATTGTCTTGCCTCCAAGTCCAGTGCCCCATCTACTACATTTTATTGCTTCTCTTGATATTTTATAATACAACTATCAACTATTTGAAGAGAAGCCTGGGGATGGTGGTCGTAACACTGGGGCAAGTTAGAGCACAGGCTGGATAGGTAGAGGGCCTGCAATGTGTTGGCCTCTGTAGACCCCCGACGCATTTCCCATATGTTCCATGACATAATTCTTCAGATATCCCTGTCCACCTCTTCAGAAATCCATTGAGTTGTGGGTAGCTGCTGCAGTTCTGAGAAAGAAAGAAAAAAGAAAGAAAGGAAGAAAGAAAGAAAGAAAGAAAGGAAGGGAGGGAGAAAAGGAAGAAGGGAGAGAAGCAGGAAAGAAAGAAAGCAAGTTGAGAGGTAGGGAAGAGAAGAAGGAAGGAAGGCAAGAAGAATGGAAGGAATGAGGGAGGGAAAGAGGAAAGAAAGGAAGGCAAGAAGGAAGGAGGGAAGGAGAGAGGAGGACCAACTGGAAAAATCTAGGGGTTGGAGGTTAATAGGAAGGACAAAGTCATTTCATAATGATTTTGGGCAGGTCCTGATAGGGGAAGAGACTGTGGTCCAGTTAGTTCTGCGGTCACTACTGGGGAGGAAGCCAGACATTCTGAATCAGATCAGGGCTCTGTCCTCTCTTTCCATGAATGGGTAAGAACATCTAGGGTAGTCCAGAACTCATCTGGACTTGGAAATTCCATGGTGATGATACTTACAGGTTCTCTTAATGCCAATCTATCTAGTCTCAGCCACTGACTCTGGGCAAGTCACATAATCCTGTTTTTCTCAGTTTCCTCATCTGTAAAATGAGCTGGAGAAGTAAATGGCAAACCACCTCATGACATTTGCCAAGAACACCCCAAATGGAGTCACAGAGTCAGACATGACTGAAAAAACCCTGTCATATAAATTCTTTTCTTATTAAACTTACCTGTTCATTTTTTCTCGAACTTACCATTCTATTTCCCACCTTCCTCTCTTACCTAAAATGGACTCCCTTCCTGTGTCTACTTATTAAAAGCTGTTTCTTCTTGCAATACTCATTTTGGGTGCTGGGTCATTCAGGGATCCTTCCCTGATCCTCTGCCCCCGGAAAAAAAGTGTTTCATACCTTGTTAAAACTTCTGTGCCAGTCTGTTTGATCTCCTATGTAGCGAATCATATCCCAATTTTTATAGAAGGCATCAGTATACATATCACACCCTCCCACTCATCTTCATATCCATAGTGCTACAAGAGTTTATACATGGCACACCAGTTTATCGGGAAGAGATTATATGAACAAAAAGTCTCAAATAAAGATGAAAATGCTGATTCATGTGTGTTGAATTCAACAAATAATTCAAACAAAGATTTAAACATTAAATTCAAGAATATTTAGTAGCACCCCTATTATGTGCGGGTTTCCTGTGCAAAAACCTGGCTTAATTTCTTGGTCATTTAAAAACCATTAACATGAATCATTCTGGAAACACCTGTAAATCTTGCCTTGTCAATTAGACTAGTAAATTTCGAGGAAGAAATCCATTTTCCTAATAAAACTACCCTAGAAAAAAACCCATGTTAATGCTAATACATTCTACCCTCATTATGACATCAGTCTGGGAGCCAAACCATTTTGCATGTAATAAAGAGTTGTTTTTATGATGAATGGGGATTATATTGGCAGTTTAATAGAGTTAGAAGCCAAGGTACATGAGGGTGTGTGCACAAAGAAGGCAATAAAAGAAAGCTGTTGGATAAGATTGGAAAGCACCAGGTCAATTTAATACCAATTCCGTGCTTTTAAGTATATTTTACCAAATTGTCAGATGAAATATAGGGGAAACACACACACATACATTATGTCTAGGTCTGTGATATCACGACATCAGCTTTACAAGTGTATTGCAGCCTAGGATCTTGGCACTGAAAGATTATCTGATGTGTCCACAGAATCATAGTATGTATAGACACAACATTTGAATTCAGGTCTCTCTGACTACAAGACTAGTTCTCTATCCACTATGGCATACTGCCTTTCATATCCATATTCATAATACTCCTGTTATC
Source organism: Gracilinanus agilis (assembly GCF_016433145.1). Classification (NCBI taxonomy): domain Eukaryota; kingdom Metazoa; phylum Chordata; class Mammalia; order Didelphimorphia; family Didelphidae; genus Gracilinanus; species Gracilinanus agilis. Next base: position 603,204,200 of record NC_058130.1, on the reverse strand, counting down.
TTTGAAAAAGTCTGTGCTTGGGAAATAATGGTGAAGAAATAGGAGGGAAAAAATTAGGGACTAATTTGGGATAAGAACTAAATGAAATGTTGGTGTGGTTGGGATTTGGTGCTGATGGTTTTCCAGCATTCATTCAATAGTTCTATTTCAAATGAATTTTTCTTTCTTTTGAAAAAAATTTTTTTTGCATGGTTTGCATTCAGTTAAAAAGAAAGAGGAATATTTCTGTGGGCTTTGGTGTGGCATTCCATGTGGTTTATTCAAGCCCTTGCTTCATGCTCTGGTTTAGCCAAATTTCTAAACTGCATGAAGAGCTTGGCGTCTCCACTAACGGTTAGTCAAATGAGTGGTCTCAGAACAAGTCAAAAGGGAAGCTATTGATGTCTCTCCTCTTTGATCTATTGTAGCGCAGTTGAGGAGTGAAACTGCTGACTGAAAGTTAATATGGAAAGGACATGGAATAAGTAAATACTATTAAGAAGAACTGGGCTTTTTTGAGTGATTAGTGTCCAAGTTGTGCTGTGGTCTAGTTTTCTTTAAAATTGGCTGGTTGAATGTGCTTCTAAACTTTTCTCATCAATAGCCCTTTTTTGTTATGAATGAATCAGATGCTTGTTTGATAGCATCCTAAAATGCTCTAAAGAGGAGCAATGATATCTATCAATATATGCGTATATATATATATATATATATTTAGCTTTTAATATATATTTTAAGCCATTTGATTTTTCCCATATTTGATTTTTTTTGTCCAGTCTCCAGCTTAATAAGAAATTCACAAAGTAGGAAAATGAAAGATTGTTTTGTTTTTTTTAATCTCTGGTTTTTTTCCTCACCCTACCCCCAACCTTTTTCTTGAAGTCAGTACTCTTAATGTTTTTCCTTCTTGGGTTGCTTAGAAGCATAAATTTAGATCAGTGATTCCCAAAGTGGGCACCTCTGCCCCCTGGTGGGTGCTGCAGCAATCCAGGAAAGCGGTGATGGCCACACTTTTTTTGTATCACTTTCTATTCTGAATTCAATAAATAGTTTCATAATTTCTAGGGGGTGCTAAGTAATATTTTTTCTGGAAAGGGGGAGATAGGCCAAAAAAGTTTGGGAACCACTGATTTAGATGTTGAAGATCCTAAGAACATAAATTTAGTGTTGGAAGGGACTTTAAGGGTCGTCTAGCTCAGAGATGTCAAACTGATGGGCAAGCCCACAAAACTCCAAGTGCATCCTGAACCAGATTAAAATATAAGTGGGAAATGTTTAACAAAATTAAGGATGTTAAAATAGGGACAGGGGGAAACTTTAGTCCTTGTAAAAGGGCTCTCTTCCACTAACCCCTGTACTCTGAGCATGTGATATAAATGTTTTGTCATTTTATGTCACTGAAACAACTAGGGCAAGTAGTTTCATTGTCAGTTTAGCCCAACTTTCAAACTATTAGCTGTCTCCTCTACTTGGAATATCCAAGGCAAAGAGCCTCAAACTCTCACAGAACTTGGCACAAATAATATCTATGGTGGTCTGTTCAAACCTACTGTTTTGACTAGAGACATATCGCCACTCTTGGTTGGTCCCAAATCAGAATTCTTCCAGTTGTAAGAGTGAGGGGAGGAAGAGGTATAGGAAGCATGGGATTTTGAGAGAGAAGGAATCTTAAAAGTCTCGTAGTCCAACACCCTCATTTGGCAGATGAGGTAAATGAAGCCAAGTTCACTCAGGAAAATAAGTAGCAAAGCCAAGGATTTGAACTCCTGTCCTCTAACTCCAAATCTAATCCTCATTCCACTCCCCAGTGCTATTCTTTTTGTTCCTTCTCTTTCCTCTGGGCAGGATCTTGTACAGAGTAGGCAGCTAATAAACTGTTGTTGAATGGAATCGATCGCTTTGCTTTGAATTCCCTTCCATCCAACATTTGTTTTGTCATTTAAAAATGGCCAATGACATTCAGAAGATTTTGCCAATGGCCCATGGAAATGTGACCATAAAAACAAGCCAGTTTTCCTCGCTGCTGCTGCTGAATTTTTAAAAATTAGTTATCTCATGCAGCTAGGCAGAAGGACACTGCCGGCAGGTCCCTGATCACCGGCAAGATTCTTGCTTCAGTAATTCCCAGCAGCCGGCATGATAATGAAGCCATTTTTATGTAAATGGACTCAATAGTTTATATTTTTGCTGCCTCCAGTGGGATGTAGTGTTTTACTCTTGAATTCCAGATGAACTGTTGGGAATTAGAAAAATGGGTGGACAAGAGCCATCCCACTCTTCCTCTCCCCACCCCAGAGGAAAACAAGGTGTAGATTACCTGGAAGTTCCTGTCATTCATCCAAGTTTTTGTCATTACAGATGCAGGAGTTTCTGTCAAAATATAGTCCCACTGAAATTCAGTGGAAACAAATCTGGGCTGAACACATTTTAAGGTTAATTAAGAGAGGAGAAGCAGGATGTTGCAGCAGTGTGGGGACTGTAGCTGTCCATTGTCTCTTGCACTAATACCTGCAGTGCCTGGGCAGAATTAATTAGTTAAACTGGCAGCAGCCGAACAGTTGTAGCATCACCTGGAGGAGACTTGGCATGAATTAGCACTGGATTATCTCTGGAGCCTGACCTGTTAAATGCCCTGTCTAGCAAGTGTAAGCATGTGTCTGCCAAGATGCTGGGGGGGTGGGGGTGGGGGGGTGAGGGCCTGGAGGAGGCAGGGTGAGGGCACGTGATGAGGCAGCATTTCGTGTTTTAATTAGATTTGAAAAGCTCAAGTTTGTGCTCACCCAGATATGTGTTTAAGAAGCTATCTGACTTCTGTCTTTGCTTTCATCTGCATACTTAATTGACCTCCCTCTCTTTCCTAATATCTGTAAGGCCACATGTTTTTTACCTTCCTCCAGCAGGGCTCTAATAATTATTTAGGAAGAAATCCTTCAACACTTAAAAGATGGCCAAGAAAATTAATTCCTTCTCATAAACTCATTCTAAGAAAGACTGTGTGTGGAGGTTAGGGCTCCCAGTGAATCTTCAGGAAGGAATGAACAGGCTGCCTGCCACCAGAGGTCTCTGTAGCTTCATGGAGGGGGGACTACTGAACAGAACTGTTGGGATGGAGGGATGGAAAGTCGGTCTTTCCGCTGATCTGGTAAACTCCCAAATTAATAAAGGAGCAATAGCAATGGAAAGAAACTGTATTTGCTTCTCCAGGGGAGGTATGATGAGGACCTCACAAGCTGTTCCCTCAATTTCCTGCCTATGTGCCTCAGTATTTATTATTTTTCTTAAAAGTAAAGGGGGTGGCAGGCGAAGGGGGGGGAGGTTTCTCAGGAAAATAGACCTTTACAAACTAGATTTCCCTGCAATGTAGAAGACCGGGCACTTGCACTTTAGAACAAAGGGAGTGGCAGCAAGATCATTTCATTGATCATCTCTGTTTGTATTCAGAAAATGCTTCTTGGCTGCAAGGCACAAAGTGAGCGTAATTTGCCATAAATGTCAGCACTTCTCCCTGGTCATTGCTGGACCCCCAGCTGTCCAAGCACTGCTCTGTTGAAAGGTCTGCCTACAAGTGATAATTTGCCTTACCATTTGCAGGACTCAAATTTCGAAAGCTTGAAAATTATGGGAAATAAATGGATGCTCAGACAACAACTTTTTCAGATAAGAAAAAATCGGAACTGGAGATGAGGTTAGGAGTGAGGTGGTGAATGGCATATTCCAACATCTGCAAGTAGGGGAAGATGAAAATTAGAAACTGCAGCACTTGGAAAGAAGTTGTCCAATTTAGTTGAAAACTGACAAGTCAATGAGGGAAAAAGCCCTCACAGAGAAGTAATGCGGTATAATTGAAACACCACTGGCCTTAGATTCAGAAGATATAGATTCAAATCTTACTTCTGATGCTTAGCTAGGTGACTATAAACAAGTCACTTCAGCTCTGGGAACCTCAACTTTACTTATCTGTAAAATGGAGGCACTGGAATTCATCACTATTTCTGAGCACTGAAGATAGAGCATGCAATCAATCTCCTAACAGGGAGATGGTAGATTAAAGGTGCAGAATGTGGCATACATTTTTAGACACAGCCAATGTGAGAATTTGCTTTGCTGGACTATGCATATCTGTAGCAGGGTTTTGTTTTTGTTTTTCTGTTGTTGTTCATTTGTGGTGAGTAGAGAAGCGGAAGAGAGCAATTGTTAACGTTTGTAAAAAGTTAAATTAAATGAAGACCTTGGACTAAGTGATCTTCAAGGGACTCTTGCAGCAATAACATTCCATGACTCAGTTGTTTGCCTAAATTCGATCAGGACCTCTGACTGATCTGTCATGAGTTCTGTGTTTTGGGAAGATAACTCTCTTTATATTTGTTGAGTATGACATAAAAAACGAGGGACTTGATTGATAAGAGCCCTAAAGGAGGTTCTCTTCTTATTTTTCTTCTCTTACTGGTTGAGTTCATGGCACATTTTGTGATTTCATGGATGGTTGCAAAAAAGAGACCTTGTAAAGAACCTTTATGGGCTGGCTCTTATATTCATTTTCTGGTGATGACCTTTGTGTTTAATTGGCTCATTTGGTGTGGATCTGCCATATTTCAAAAGACATTTTCTAAGCATTCTGTATGAATCTCTAATGTCTTATTGGAGGCTTCTTCCATGTGCTAAAATTCTGTGATTCAATGAATAATAAGTGAGTGCCTGATGAATGGATGGATAGATATCTGAAATGAAACATAACATTTTATTCAGAGAAAATAAGTACCATCTAGGTAAGGAAAATATAGTCAGTCCATGCTAACATCATTATTACCAATAGTAAGCATTTATTGAGAAATTACTATGTACAGGGCACTGTGCTACATGCTGAAGATGCAAAGAGATATGCCATCTCTTCCCTCAATATTGAATTACTTTTTATCATTATTAATCATCTAACTGGAGAATTAGGACTTATTATTGTTGATATCCCATCTATCCTTTTTTATATCAGTACCTTCTGTCTTAGAATTGATACCATTGGCTCCAAGATAGCAGAGCGGTAAGGGCTAGGCAATTAGGGTTAAATGACTTTCCCAGGGTCACCCAGCTAGGAAGTGTCTGAGGCCATATTTGAACCAAGGACCTCCCATCTCCAGGCCTGGTTCTCTATTCACTGAGCCACTTGCTGCCCCTTTTCTTTTTAAATTGCTTTTTAAAAATTTTCTTCATCCCATCCATTCTTAAAGCTCTAGCACAAATCATGTCCTTCATGAAGCCTTTCCCAATCTTTCTGGGTGAGAAGAAGGTCTTTCTCCTCAGAAAAGGTTGGACATAACCCAAAATGACTGAATGACAAAATAACGTATTAAGAACTAAAAATAGAAGTGCCAAATGGATGGAAGAAATATTGAACACTAGATTTAAAATAATAAAACCTGTATTCTAGTCCTACCTCTGCCTTTGACCAGCTCTGTTGATTTCAGCCATTCATTTTATTCTTCTGGGGATTTATAGTCCTATAAGGTTAGAATTTGAATTAGATCATCTCTGAGGTCCCTTCTAACTCTGATCTTCACTGACTCTTCAGTGATGGGTCAAAAGAACTCAAAGGAGGGGAAGATCCCAGGGGCTGAAGCAGGTAGGGAGGACCACAAATGACATGTTTAAGCTGGAGCTTGAAGGATGCTTAGAACGGGGGGCATTTTAGGCAGGTGGACCAAAGTCAGCAGAGATGTAGACGCAAGAAGTTTCTTGGTGGTCTTTTAGGAGAAGGTGAAGAAGAAATCACTTGAGAGTTCATCTACAGGGGCAGTGAAAGATCAATTAAGATTTCATGAAAGCCTCATTAAGGACATTGTACTTTTAGTCTATAGGCAATGGGAAAGTACAGAAAGTGTTTGATCAGGGAGTGATACATGCAGAGTGGTATCTTAGGAAGAATAATGTGTTTAAGATACACTCAGTACGATGAATATGAATATATATATATATATATATATATATGGAGTGGGCTGCCACCTAGTGATGGACCCTAGTGATTTCCCTACTTGTATATGCCTGAATTTCTACCATTAGAGATTAATTCTTTTGAGGATGAATATACACTTGGATTGTCCCTTGTTAAGTCTTTGGAGTGAGACTGAAAGTGTGTCCTCAGGGAAATGTAGGGAAGATGAAAAAGTAATGAAAGCAATCACTTTTTTGTAATTTTGTCTGAAAGTAAAATCTAGTTTATAGTTGTATCCTTCAACTTAAAATATAATTTTCAGTGTTCAAAAAAAAATAAGACTTTTGGGATGGTGTGTGCCTTTTTCTTTTGTACCCCCTAGAAGCTTGCACATAGAGAATATGGACTGACTGAATTACAAATATATGTACTATGTAGTCTCTAGTGTATAGTAGGCTAGCTAGGAGGTTGCAGTGGATAGAGCACTGTACTTGGAATCAGGAAGATTCATTTCCATGAGTTCAAATCTGTTCTCAAACACTTACTAGTGGTGTGATCCTGGGCAAGTCACTTAACCCTGTCTGCCTCAGTCTCTTCATCTCTCCAATGAGTTGGAGAAGGAAATGGTAAACCACTGTGTTGTCTTTGCCAAATGGGGTCATGAAGGAAGAGTCAGACAAGATTGAAAAGACCAAACTATAATAGTCTGAATCATGGCAATGTGATGGAGTGTGGATGGTATGCTGGACACAGAGTCTGGAATCTTGGGTTTGAATGTTGCTTCAGTCTAGCCATGTGATCATGGCTCAAAGCATCAGTTTCAAATGGAAATCATAATACTACACTCTTTTTAACCTTGCATAGTAATTATGAGTAAGGAAGATGCTTTGTATGCCTTCATAAGCTATAGAAAGGTGAGCTATCATTATATTAACCTAAGCTAAGTAGCCCCTAAATTGAAGGATCCTCCAGGAAAGGAAGAGGGTCTGTCTTGGATGAGTTTTTCATTTTTTACTAAACAACGGGATTCAGAGCCCTTTATGAAACTTTTGCTGATGGGCCCAGATTTTTAATTCACGCCAGTATAAGGAGCAGCGGTAACAGATCAAGAACCTGGAAACGTCTTTTATTTTACAATTGAATTGGCAGTTTTTTCATCATCTTGGATTTACGCACTGTTGTGGTAAATCAAGAAATTATGTATCATGCATTACGGCCCATTGAATGTCGGCAGCCCAAATTTGTCCAGGCCTCAGCAGTTTTCTTATTCCAAAGTAGATATTTTATTAAGTGTATATAATAGGTTTCCCTCCTCCCCCTTTTAAATCCAATGTTTTCTTTAAAAACAGGCTTAATATTGGTTTTTTGAATTGTTAACTTTGGTACTTCAGTTCAGAGTTTGTAGCCCTTGGTCTGTAAAATGTAGCACTATTATAAGGGTGTAGAAAAAGAATTGATTTTTGGGTCAGAAACTCTGGCCAGAGTTTTAGTCCTAGCTGAGGCACAGGCTAGATATCTAGATTTATGCACTCATTTCCCTTTTGTAAGCCTCAGTTTCCTCATCTGCTAAATGAGGGAGTTAGACTAGAAGAACCCTAAAGTCATGTTGGGCTCTGAAATTCAACGAGTCAATTATTCTTTTTACAGATTAATGCACGAGGCGGAGAACTGACCAAGATACTGGGGGTAAACCAAAGCCTTAGTGAACATTTCCATTATGAGAAAGAGATAAATGGCTCATTAGAGGCCTGTCCTCCGGAAAAGTGTTCCTTGAAGATCAGAAATATCACCTGCCAGAATGCTGGGATTTACAGATGTACTTTGCAGGCACCAGGAGAAGAAAACAGTCCAAGTGACATAGTTTTCCTGAAAGTGGCAGGTATGGTGATTTATGGCAAATTGTATTTATTGTAATCAACACTTACTGCAGACCCACTGTATGCACAACATTGTACTAGGTACTAGCATAGAGTAGGTGAATCCAAGAGAAGGTATGTTTATAATCTAAGGATACGCTATCAGGAAATTTTCCCTTCTTAAAATGAATTGACTTTAGTCTGATGTTAAGGACAGAAAAGGCACTTCAGTGGCACAGTGGACAGAATTCTGGGCTTGGAGTTAGGAAGCCTCATCTCCCTGAATTCAAACCTGGCCTCAGACACTTACTACTTGTGTGATCCTGGGCAAGACACTTAACCCTGTTTGCCTCAGTTTCCTCATCTGTCAAATGAACTGGAGAAGGAAGTGACAAACCCCTGCAGTATCTTTGCCAAGAAAAAGGGGTCATGAAGAGTTGGGTGTGATTGAAAAGCAACTGAAATGACACCCAATGATAATGGTGCTGATGTACAGACGAGAACAGAAATGGCAGAGGTAGATTTTTTAGACTGAGACAAATACTTGGGATAATAATAGCCCTTTTACTGAAGGGAAAAACAAAATCCTAAACAAGCGATTTTTATTTTTAATTGGAAGGCTGCACCATGGAGCATGAAGATGACAAGTTTAAGAAATACCGAGCTGAAGTTCTCTTACTGTTGGTTCTTGCAATGTTCTATGTATTTCTCATCGTTTTTACCTGTGTAAGTATCTTCTTTAAGAAGTTTAGTTCCTTTCAGGAAACATTTATTAAGTGTTGATGATGTTCAAGTCACTGTGCCGAGGGTAGAGGATAGAAACATCTGTTATTCTTTTTAAGGAACAAAAAACAATTTAAAAAAAGATGATTAGGGAGGTATTCATCCAATTCTGGTTTGCTAATAATAGGCAAAAAAGATGTCGGGAGGGAAGTGTTAAACTAATTTGTGTGTTTGTGCTCGTGTGTGTGTGTGTGTGTGTGTGTGTGTGTATGTGTGTGTATCCATTCATAGACCTTTGATTTCACTAGCATATGGAACTCCAAGTACGAGAGCCTCCTTCACCAATGAAGAAAGGTGATTCATCCTTCCCATCTTTAGTGACTTGCCTGGGACACTGAAGAACTAAATATCTTATCCATGACCACCCAGCCAGTACTCATTAGAGTTAGGACCTTAAATGAGGTCTTCCTTACACCAAAGCTAGCCCTACATTCCCTACACTGTGCTATACTTCTGCTTCTAATAAGCAATAGAAATAGCTTGTTTCTATTTTCATTCTGAATGCAGCCCACTTTGATTTCTAAAGGGCTTGAAAGTCATTTCAGGAAACTTATCATCTCAGCCATTATTGTAATGATAAAACAAAATCTCTATTTGAATATCTTTTGAAACAAAGCCAAAGATTACTGGACAAATGCGAAATAGTCTGTAGTCATTAGTCATCACAATCACAGAGCTCTAGAAAAGTCAGTCTTATTCAAAGGACTAAACATTTTATTGGATGCCTACTATGTGCCAAGCATTGTTGGGAAGAAAAAGCACCTCGTGAAATATGGTCCATCCTTATTAATTCCCAGAAGCCTAATACTAGCAGGGGGAAATAATACGCACACACATCACAAAGATAATTCCTTCTACAAGGCAAGTAGCACATGAAAAGAGAGTAATGTGCTCACTATTTTGCACGTGGTGTTTGTGTGTATGTGTGTGTATGTGTTTTTCCTATTACTGTTATTCAGAAAATGAGTTTGAAGAGGGATTCTCCATCATTCCCAGGACAGTGGTGACAGTCCCAGATGAGGACAGTAGTAGAGATGAGAAGAAACTAGGTCTTAATGAGTTTTATGTAACTGAGGGATTACACAAAAGTTGTCTTGCTTCTCCCTGAAGACCACACGTGTGAGCTCACTGGCCTGGCATTTTGGGGATAATGAAGCTCCTTTCCGCTTCTGGAAGGTCTAATGTCACTCAGCACTGAAAGGTTCAAGCTTTGAGATGATTGAAACAATCCACCTATTGGCCACCAAGCTTTGGCTTTTCTTGCCTAATGACTGGTTAGGACCTTTATCTTTCTCAAAGGGCCCAACAGCTGAGCTGACACACATGGGCCACTGGAAGCAGGCAGAAAAGGTCTGCATAACCCCTTCCTCCCCCAATCCCATATTTGCCATATGCTCAGCAAAAATGTTTGGTGAAACTATAATTGAATACATAAGTCTTTTCCTCTTGGGCCACATGGTGAGCTTCCTTCCGATGAAGGAGTTATCTAGCTACTGTCATGAATTAAAATTTTAATGCTATTGCTGACTATACTATTTTCATTTCTATTACCCCTTTTATTTATTCTCTTTCTCTCTCTCTCTTTTTAAAGAAATTTGCAAAGCTACAGAGCATATTTCCTGATATCAACAAACAAGGCATGGAACGAACTTTCCTCCATGTCCCCTTCCCAAATAAGAAAAGCACTCACCAGATGGTCCCAGCAACAGTTCAGAAGACAGACTTGGTCTGAGTTTTCCTTCTATGGGCTGTTTTTAGAATACCAAGAATTCATAAACATTCATGGTTCTTTGGACCTCCAAAAGAACAAACAAAGACACTTGTGTGAAGGAGCAGCATCAATTGGATCTCTATTCCTGAGATGACTGAAAATGGGTCCACAGTGTCCATCTAGCTTTGAGCACTGGTGCAGAGCTCTCAAAAGATGGAAATGTCATCTCTCAGGTCGATACCTTCTACCAACATCTCCTTAAGGATCCCCATCCAGTTGTGGACGCTGCTTGTTGGCCAACCATGGGAACACTCTTCCTTTTGGAGAAGGTGAAGGCTGACCCAAGGAATTCTTCCAGCCGCACGGCAGCTACCCTCAATAAAATATTGTTGGAAGATACTCATGAAAAATGAACGTATGGAACTCGCTCTTGCTTGGGACCGAGAGACTGATTCCCTAAGGGCAGACAGCAACCTTCCACACCTCAGAGGGTCCTCTTGGAAGCTGTTGGATTTTGCTACACCAGCACAGATGTTTCCTGTATTGGAGAAGACTGACAAGTCCTGCTGTGAGGTGGTGGGAAATAGCTAGTAAATAACTCCCCAGTGTGAAGGGTCTGCCATTGTGTGTATTATGTGTACGTTGAAATAACAGGTCAATGAGCCATTTCTCTGCGATGGCTTTTTATGAGGGAAAGGCATTTGTAAGAAAACTGTGAAGAAAGATGCCATGTTAGAAGAACACATGCATTATAGGGAACATGTGCACACATGTGTGCACACACACAGGTAGTTAACAAGAGGGAATTTTCAGATTGGAATCACAAATCTCATATGAAGGTTGTTCCAATTACTGTTTCTCATGACCAAACTCAGATTTCTTCTGTCCTGTTTTTCTAAGGTCAGGAAGAAATTCTTCAGAGTTAAAAGTACTCCTACTAATGTACAAGTGTGATAAGATTGCCCAATAAGTGCAGTTTTACTTCCTAATTTCCTGACACCACATTTATGCTGTTAAATGTGAGGGCTCTGGGTCTGAAGGTTCTCCTGCAGAGGACTGGGGAGAGGGGGAGAGAGAGAGAGCAAAAGGAAGGAGAGATGAAGGAGGGAGAGAGAGAGAGAGAGAATTGGAAAATGGCTCAATGCCATGTGTGTTATTTAATACATTCATATTATCTCTGTACATGTATTTTTCTTTGCCTTTCCCTCCCCTGGTTTGTCTTTGTATCCCTAGGACTTAGCGCAGTGCCTGGAACATAGTATAGGATTTTAATAAAATTTATTTTAATTGAATGGAATACATGGTGTTTTTCAAAGGGAAGAGCTGACCCTTAAGGTTAGAAATCCTTTGGCTCTCAGAAGGCAAGCAAACAGAATTACAGATGCAGCAGAAACCAATGACTTGACTGTGGTCATTATCCAATGTTGGTGACTAAGGGAACAGGATCCTCTTCTTTTCCTTTCACTGTCAGAAACCTGCTGAAGCCTTCGATTAGTTTCAGTTTTCTGGGATTTCAGACTCGACATATTTTTGTTTTGAAGAAATCAGGGCCTTTTTTTTTCTTTTTTAGGCATAAGGAACCCTCCAAAAACAAACAACAAAACCCAGCCCTATAGGAACATCAGACTTTATTAATTTTTAATCACTAAAACCTTGGACATGGAACTTACTCAGTTGAATTGGTTGGTTTAGGGTTCCTTGCCTGGAGCCTGTCAGGTATTTCGTAGAAAGAAAATCGTGGACTCACATTTCATCATGTTTCATTCATCCAGGAAAGCAATGCTTTTTGGTCCTTTAGCTATCAATTGTCTTATAGAACTTAATCTACAGATACTCCAAAGTATTTAGGGAAAATGCAGGCATAGATATAGTAGAATATAATATCTATGTACTATAAAGATAGAGTAATATCAGCTCTACATTCTTTTAAAAAGCTCCACCGCAGCATTTATTTTGACAGTATTCACACTAGGTGAATTCCTTACTATATGGAATAAAATAATAATCTTGTGTCTACACAGTAAAAAAGTGGAGATCAGAGCCCCATTAATTTAGTTAAGATTGAAAAACTTCTCTGGATCATTTAAGCTGGGGGAACTACTTTTTTTTCCCTAGGGCAAAATCTTTTATTTTGGATGGCCAAATAGTCCAAGTAAGTATCCTCTGTGTAGAAATGAGCTAGAGCTAAGGATATCACAGTAGTAACTATTTTGTGAAATTGTCAATGATCCATTCTGATTGGTTAAAAATAATGCATTGATTGGTTGTAAAGAGAGACCTGCTCTAATAGTTGATGAGATGACTCGATTCCATCAGTGGTCAGGATTGAATGTTTTTGTTATAGTTTATTTTGTATTCAAAATGAGATGTTTTTTTCACCATCTTCTTGCTCTTCTTTTTATTGTATAAAAACAATGAAAAGTTTTGCTCCCTATTTCTTTGTTCTTGATGGCTCGTTTCCTAACTAGAGATCTTAGAATTCAAAGTGATTCAAATTCTTTTCCCTTATCAATCTTATTTTTTTCATCATCAAATGTATGACTCTCCGTCCTTCCTACTACCAATGAGGCAGGTCTTAAATCATGATCGACTGATAAATATAGAACCTTTTTTAAAAATAATTTACTGAGAAGGAAATCTTGTGATCTCTTTTGGTAACTTTTTCCCATGTTTAACAACCCTTACTCTTCTATAAGAAAATTTCCCCTTATCATTAGTAATAATGACAATATTTTTAAAGTGTTTTAAGGCTTACAAAGTGATTTTGTAAATTATCCATGATATAATTTCATCATTACATATTTGAAGTCAGATTTCTAATCTGCCCTTCTTCTCCAAACCAAAAAATCTTCATTCCTTTCTCCTCATTAAACATCTGACGAATATTTGTTGAGCAACTTACTTTGTGCAAGGATACTTTTCTAGATGTTATGGGGGTTTCAAAGGTTAATTAATAGGAAGCAGTTTCTTCCCCACAAAAGAATTTAAAAGCTGTTGGAGGAGTTAAGATGTATTTTAAATTACTATAAGAAGGATAAGAACTGGACTTTGGATTTTATTAATATGAGGAACTTCTGTTTGAGGAGACTGCCTCTACTAATACAGGTTGGTACCTTTTATTCATGGCAGCTATGATGCAGTGGATAGAGTGCCAGGCCTTGATTCAGCAAGACTCATCTTCTTGAGTTCAAGTCTGGCCTCAGATACTAGTTGTGTGACCTTAGACAAGTCATTTAAATGTTTGCCTCAGTTTTCTCATCTGCAGAAAGAGATAGAGAAGAAAATGGAGAACCACTGGATTGTCCTTGCCAACAAGATCCCAAATGGGGTTATGGAGAGTTGTATATTATTGAAAAATGACTTAAGAAAAATCTTCAACTTGGAGTCTTAGAGAACTGCTAGTTTGGAGAAGTGATTTGCCCAGTTGCAGAGGTAGTATAGGACAGAAGGCAGGCCCTGACCCTAGGTCTTTCTAATCTTGAGGTCAGTTCCTTCTTCTCTATCATTTTGTACCTTTATAGTTCATTTATATATTTAAGATTTTCTATCATAGTTTATTATTTTATTATATTATGTACAAATAACTATTACATAGTAGAAAAATATCAAATAAATCTGGGGATATTATATACAAATAACTACTAAAATAGAAAAAATACTAAATACCTATTGTTTATGTATTACATATTAACAACTCTATTACAAAATAGAAAAGTATCAAATACATATTACTTATTACATATAAATAACCACTACAAAATAGAAAAATATTAACTATATACATAATATTTATGTATTACATACAGATAATTATTACCAAATAGAAACATATTCAATGCACATTATTTGTATATTTTGTACAAATTACTATAAAATATAAAAATGAAATAAATATGTTATTTATGAATTATATATAAATTACTACAAAATAGAAAAATATTAAATACATATATTATTTATGTATTAAATATAAACAACTCTGTTACAAAATTATCAAATACATATTATTTATTATGTATAAATAACCACTACAAAATAGAAAAATATTAAGTCTATACATATTATACATAGATTTTATACAAATAACTATTACAAAATAGAAAACTATTAAACACACATTATTTGTAGATTACATACAATTACTACAAAATATAAAAAATTAAATAAATGCATATTATTTGGGTATTATATGCAAATAACTACTACAAAATAGAAAAATATTAAATTAATACATATTACTTATATGTTAAATACAAACAACTCTATTACAAAATAGAAAAGTATCAACTACATATTATTTATTATGTGTAAATAGCTGCTACAAAATAGGACAATATTAAGTACATGCATATTATTTACATATTATATACAAATAACAATTACAAAATGGAAAATATTAAAGATATATCATTTGTATATTATGTATGAATTAGTATAAAATATAAAAAATTAAGTAACTACATGTTATTTGTGTATTATATACACAAATAATGATTACAAAATAGAAAAATATTAAATACATACAAATCCTTTTTACAAGAAAAGCCATGGCTTTATTTTGATTAATATCTCTTAGCATTAGACCATTAGACAACAAAATTCTTTTTAGGTGTAGAAGAAAAGATTATTTTTCAGTCATGGTAGGGTCAATCAGGGAAGGTCTCATGGAGGAAGTGTTTTGGGGGCTGGGTTTGAAGCATAGTTAAGGATTCAACAAATGGAAACGGGAATGAAGTCATTCCAGGTATAAGGGCCTTCGGTGAGATAAATCTCAGATGAGGGAAAGGAAGCGACTTCTTTCCTTTTAGATGAGGGAAAGGAAGATATTCAAGAGACTTCAGGTGCCCATTTTAGCAAAGTGCATGGCAGGGTATCTTTCACAATTAGCCTCTCTTGATAAATTGTAGTGAGACTGTAAGTCAGGCTAAGGAGTTTGGACTTTATTCAATGAGCAATGGAGAACTATTATGTGTGTTTGCATGGGGAATAATATAATCAGAAATGTGCCTGAGGAAAATTAATGTGACAGAAACGTGCAGCAGGATTAGAATGGGGAGAAGCCCAGGGGAAAGTGGGAAGCCCATCCATGGTGAGTCAGTAGTATTATCCCACAAGAAATGAAAGAACATTGGAATGTGGTGTAATTGCTAATTTGGTTTGGTTTACAGCTTGTGTGCAATCAAATTGTTGGGTTTTGACATATAACTGGATAGAGACCTTTCTGCTTTTTTGCACCTGATTAAGTGACAATTACTTCTCAGTGTTTTTTTTTTAAGTTACATCTCACAGCTGTTGTTTGACTGACAACCTCTACTTCCAAAGCATTTTGGGGAAACCAAGATGTGTTAAGGGCAGTTTAAGTAGGCTGTGGAAAGGGGATGTTTGATGAGAATGAGCAGATCTTAGAAATCCACATTATCCTGTATTGCCTTGAGTGGGATAAATCACACACAGACTCTGACCTGTTTTGAAGCTATGGGATATTGTTTCACAAACAACTGTGTCCCCCTCTCCTTTTCCTTTCTTTTTTTCATCCTCCCTACGGGATCCCAAGCAGCATAGTGAGGTAACAAAGGACTATCCTGAAGAATGCCACCTTGGTGGGCTGTATTTATCCTCATGATTCCCAGGGAAGTTAGGGTAAAAGGAGGAGGCAAAACTTGGGGATGGGAAACAAATCTCTTACTCTCTCCCTTCTACTAATAAATGCACAAATGTGCATCACATCCCTTTGTGTAAAGGGCAACAGACATCACCTACGATTTTGTTTAGATTCTGCATGAGAAGAATATTGTTGTATTCTGCATCATTAGAAGGATTTCTTCCAATTGGCCTTTTTTCTCCTCTCTTTTGCAAAGTAGTCTATTTACAGCTATCTGTTCTCTTGTAGATTATGGTAGATAGTAAAGATAAGTGGGAATGAATTCAGACACTGATGAGCTTGGAGGGACCCCACAGTTAGGATGTCTTTTAAAAAATTGGCAAATGTGTGTATTTGTTTCCCCATGTACCTGAAAGACCCAGTTGGACAGCCCATAAAGGGCTTCTATCCAGAAACAACAAAAGCTGAAGTCAGAAGTCAGGGGACACAAGGCTGAGAACTAATAATAATTTTGCACTTACGCAGCAGTTTTCATCGGAGGACCTTGGAGTGCTTTATAAACACTAATTAAATTGTCCAACATCCCTGTGAGATTGCTCTGCATTACTCTTTCCAATTTACACTGGGTGGGGAGTAAGATAAATTTATGCATGGGGTGAAACTGGAACTAGGCCATCAGTGAAAGTTGTTTTGTGGAGTCAGAAAAAGCAACAGGATTCAGGGTGTCAAACTTCTCTTCTACACTTATACAAAACTAACACCATTCTCATCCCAAAACTGTGCAGACATGACTCGAGAGCATGTGTGCTGTAAAGATTAAAATTAATATATAATAGCTTAGTATTATGTTTTATAAAGTTTTATTAATAATAACTAAAGTAAAAAGCTAACCAACCCAACCCTGGTTGTGAGAGAAGAGAGAGGGAGGCATCACAAAACTTACAAACAAAAAACACAAGGATGCACAAAAGGGAAAATGAATTTTGGGATAAGGAAAGAATTCTAGGAGATGGAGTCCAAGGATTCAAGATTTTTTCTAATTACACAGTGCTTGTCCTTGATAGTACTCCAATCTTTTTCCCTCCCAGACAGCACCAATCTCATGGACGAGCAGAATAAGCAGTTATCTAGATGGTATAGAATGAGAGGTGCCAAGAAGGTCTGGTGTCCCCAAACATCTTTTGCTCAAGTTTGTCATGAAGTCTGAAAACTCTTATCATTGGAGTCCTTCCTTTTGAATCTCATGCATCCCCCTTTTCAGGTATAATCATTTACAATGTATTTTACTCTGAATTAGTATATCCATTTATTCAATCAAGCATTTAAGAAAATGTTTCCTCTAAGCAACATTCTTCTGAGGCTTTTCATTTCCCTCTGCATCAGTTCATGTCATTGCCCACCCTTACCACTCTTCTTCTTTGAGCCAATTCTGAAGAGAGTAATGTTCAAATAGTCTCCACTATCCCTACCACCATCTAACCCTCCACTCTAAAAGCTCTTTCTCACAGTTTTTTATGTGAGATAATTCTACCCCCCCCCATTCTACCTCTCACTTCCTCCTTTGCTAGTTCATTCTTCCTTCCTGACCCTTAATTTTATTTTTTTTATATACATCATCCCATCATAGTCAGCCCCCACACCCATACCCTCTATGTTTAGTCCTTGTAAATGCCCTAAAAATGATAAACTTCTTAGGAGTTATAAGTTTCATCTTCCCATGTAGGAATGTAAACAGTTTAATCTTACAGAATACTTGGTAATTTCTCTTTCCTATTTACCTTTCTATGCTTCTTTTGAATCTTGCATTTGAAAGTCAAATGTTCTATTCGGCTCTGGTTTTTTCAACAAGAATGCTTGGAAGTCTTTACTTCATTAACTATCCTTTTTTTCCTCCCAAAGGCTTATACTCAGTTTTGGTGGGTATGTGATTCTCAGTTATAATCCTAGCTCCTTTGACCTCCAGAATATCATATTCCAAGCCTTCTGATACTTTAATGTAGAAGCTGCTAAATCTTGTGTAATCTTGAATATGACTTCATAATATTTTAATTGTTTCTTTCTGGATGCAAACAATATTTTCTCCTTCACTTGGAACTCTGGAATTTGGCTACAATATTCCTGGGGTTTCAATTTGGGTGTCTATTTCAGGAGGTGGTTGGTAGATTCTTTCAATTTTTATTTTACCCTTTGGTCTAGAATATCAGGGCAGTTTTCCTTGATAATTTCTTGAAATATGATGTCTAGGCTATGTCATGGTTTTCAGATAGTCCAATAATCTTGAGGAGTGAAGACTCTTGTCTTCTGAGTGTTTTAATTTTCCCTGCAAACAGTAACTTTCTGTGGTTAGGTTCTCTTTTCATTGTTTGCTAATTTTTTTCTAGACTATTTATTGATTTTGTGATAAAGTTGGGCTGTACTCATGAGGCAGAGGAGGCGTTATTGTCATTTTTTTCCTGATATTTTCAAAGCTATTTCTGGGGGTCTATACATTTTTAGTTCTAAGGAGAAGTGTGGTCACTGCCCTTTAGACCTGTGGTCTGGTTTGTGAGTGACCATAAGTATTATGTTCCCTATTGAAAATATGAACAGGGTCTGCACTTCACTTTAGCCCCACACTTTGATGTTCTAGTGTTCCTTCTTTCCCTGAAACTGCACCTCAGAACTACACACTGGATCTACATATGGACAATGCAAGTCTTATACTCAGTTCCAGCAATGACTTGTTTTAATCTCCTTCTGATCTGGTGTCCACCACTTAATGTCCATGGACTGAGAGACCTGTAATCTGCCACTGCTGATTCAGTCACTCCTAAGATCTGAGTTTGTCTTGCAGGAGAGTAGCCTGTGCTGAACTGCATTCCACTCTCATTCTAATAAGAACTTTCCTGCCAACCCTCTAATATATCTTGGACAGCAAAACTATTTTACTCCATACTTTTGTTGGTTCTATCACTCCAAATTTGTTTTAAGGCATTATTTTAATGTTGTTTGGGGAGAAATTTGGGAGAGTTCAAGTGAGTCTCCGCCTTTACTCTGCCTTCTTAGCTCTACCTCCATCTGGATGATTTTCACAATTTTTAAAAGACTGCAAAACTTACACTCCTTATTCTCTCCTTTAGCTTTACTCTGTTCTCTCTGTTCTTCTTCATGCTACTCTCCCACATGGTCTTGGTAATACTATAATACCTTTAAATGTGGCCCACTGATAAGTCTCATTTCTTTAAATTTCACCTTCTATAGGAATATTTTCCTGATTTCCCTTGGTTTTAGTGCTTTCCCTCTGTTGATTATTTCTAATTTATCCTGCATATAGCTTGCTTATACATAGTTGTTTATGTATTGTCAACTGTGAACTCCTTGAGCAAAGGGACTCTGTTTTGCTTTTCCTTTATCTCTAATTGCTGATTATAGTGCAGTGCCTGATACATAGAAATGCTTGTTAACTGAGAGAAGAAATAATACTCATCCTACTATTATTACTTTTGAGGCAGTAGGACCCAAACATGGAAAAAGTGTGGAATTTAGTCAGGAGAGACTTGGATTTGAATTCCATCTTTTCTTTTTACCTAGATTTGTGATAATGAATAAGTCAAAACCTTTCTAAAATTCAGTTTTATTATCCTCAAAATGGACATAATAATTTGTGTACTCTCAAATTATAAAGCTGTTGTGATATAGGTGAGATAATAGGTGTGGAAAGTTTTGTAAGCCTTAAAATCTCTAGATATATCCATGAGTTTTAGTCTTCCTGAGTCTTTAATAAAGGCTCTCATCAAATCCTGGATAGAATTCTAAATATTTATGGACCTCAAATAGGGTAGGGGAGAATTATCAAAAGTTAAAAGATTTCTCTTTCTTCTACTTCTTGTCCTCCTCTTCTTCCTCCTCCCAAAATTTAAATGCTAAAGCTTTGAAAATCAAATATGCTATTTTCACAAGTCTCCTCTGCCCTCAGATTGACAGACCATCTGCCTTTGCTCTAACTCCAGAGATTTATCTCCTTACTCACTACCCAAGTTGCACAAATATGGAATTCTTTGGCTATTATTGTGATGGTATTATAGGATCTATAAGAAGGTCAAGAGGATAGATTATACCACTATTTGTTGCCCAGTAGAATACACACAGAATTACACTGCCCTGAGTTAACATCAAATAAGAGTTAGTCCGTGGCCCAAAAATGGCTTCCCAAAAAGACCAGAAGTGCCATTTCCTAGATGACCAGCCATACTAGTAGTACAAAAATGGATCCAGCCCAAGAATCCCTCTAGAAGCAGATGACCTCCATCAAATGTCCTTGATTAAAAATGGGGATGTTGAAAATGGCAGCCAGAGATAGAAGTTTCCCTGAGAGAGAGAAAGCCGTGAGTTATATATCTCACTGGTAAGCCTGATTTGTGCAGAGAGGTCTAAGAGAGCAAATAACCCAGCCTGTCAAGTGACCTTGACAGAATGACAGTAGTCATATTTTCAGTTGGTTGAGTCAGTTTTGGCCAATTTCTCTGGAGCATTAGGTACAAACACACAAGTCTGCTACTAGGCATTACACATGCAAGTGTTTGACTTTCCCCCTTCACTGTTTAAAATTTTTACACTGCAGACTCTATTGGAGACATCTTCCTCTTCACTGGTGAGGGAGAGTTCCCTTATTTCTCTCCTGATTTCCCTCTACCCCTTGACTCAAAAAGCAGTGATGCGGTTCAGATAGACGCAGCTCTTGTTCCAAGCCTGTATAGCAAGCGCTAGCATTTAGTGACCTTCTGCACCAGTAATTTTGTCCTTTGGGGATTGAAATTGATTTTTTACCTCTTTGTCTGTGAGCACAACACGAGTACAGCTGTTACTGATGCTGATCTCAGGTGCATGTTTAAAGGTGAACTGCAGGGCTTTTAAAAAGATAAATAGAAAAAAGTTGTTTTAAGAAGACTCTTATGACCTCTACAAATACACAGTATGCATGTATAAATATAAAGGGCAATATTTTTAAAAGTACTTTTAATTTCCCTGTCTTCTGGGAGAATTGGTATCTATGGCCCTGAGAAATCCCTTAAAGAAACTGACAAATTCCTTCTCTGATCCAAATCATAGCAAAAATTGTTCTTGAAATGGGTTTAAGGCCCTGTCTAATTCTAAGGCATTGGTTTCCACAGCCTATATTCTAAATAAATGATAATTGGGGGATTCTGCCATCACTTAACTATCTTAAACTAGATTCACATTCAGATTTTTAAGAATTCCTTTTACCATCACTGATGCCACCCTGTATGTCAAGTAGAAAGGGCATTGCTTTATAGTATTTCCTCTTGGGGGCAGGTATAGAATCAGAGGTGTCAAACACTAAGGGAGCAGAGGCATACTAACTAAATCTAATTAAAATGTAATCCGGGAAATATTGAACAAAATAAATGAAAATACAATAAAACTTAGATAATGTTAATATGTAGTTTTCTAAGTCAAGGATCTTTGCAGTTTATTAGCCTCTCTTTCTATTTGAGTTTGACACCAGTGGTACAGATAAACAAAGTCCAAGGGTTAAGTCTGGTAATAGGAGGCTGCAATGAGGGTCATGATGAATCCAGAAATATAATCTTGATAAATGATCCTTGCATATAGAATTTTTAAGGGGCCTCAACTTTCTCTCCAGGGCTACTCCAGCTCATTTCTTTCAAGCTTAGTTGTGTTTGGAGAAACTTTGCCCTTGTATAGATCATCACTACTAATATGTTTACAAGTATCAGGACTATGTAGGTATCATTTCAGAAGCTGGTCTTTAAAGATACCTCCTGTTGGTTTATGGGGTTTTCCAATTTGTCGTTCAACCCAAACCAAAATAAAAAGGATTGTGCTGGGCAATGATGGTGGTGGCAACAATGGTAATGAGAGGGGACAAGGATAAATAAAACATAGACCCTGAACCTAGACAGTTATTCATTCTCTTGGGGAGATAAATATATACTATGTAACTAAATAATTGTAATATGAAATGAAGCTTCACTGATGAATAATAGAAGTGTAAATCCAAGATCCACATGAGGAGAGATGATTTCTGATTTTTTTTCCTGAGGGAAGAGTAGGAAGATGTAAAGGTTAAATGTAGTGGTTGGACTTAAATTATATGAAAGGTTAAATGTAGTGGTTGCCAGAATTATTATATCTCAAGTAAGAAGTTTATTTACCAAATTAGAGGGGAAACAATAAAATAGAGAAAAGTGAGAGGGGTTAGAGAAAATACCTATACTAGTGCAGGAGGGTCAGTAGTGAGTAACTATGAGGCCTCCTCCAAGATGGAAGCTAGTCTCTTAGGAAACTAAGAAAGGAGTCTTTCACTCACTCAATGAAGTAGTCCAGAAGTCAGAATCTAAGTTGAAGCCACGATTCATGCCGTAGTCTCTAGTGAAGTTCCCTTAAAGACTATCTCCAGGAGACACTGGCCACAAGACTCAACTCCACAAGCCTCCCCTGGCCTAAGGATTTCATCTTTTATGGTGGTTTCCTGTCTCCGCCCCTTTTCATAGGGGTCAATCACAGTTTCACAATTGTCCAGCCTTGCCTAGGGGCAATATCTGTGGGATTGACTTGTCACCTCTAAAGGTGTTAACTCTTCTCCTAGGATTCATGTTTCTGAGTTATCACAATGGGTTGCAGACTTCCCTTTACTTAAGGATAAGTAGGGGTGTCTTCCTTTTGGAGGAAACTCCTGTAGTTTCCCTTACTTTAGAATTAAGTATAGGTACATTGCTTTTGTTGATTAATTTAAAAATAGACAAAGGAGAGTTAATCTTGTCCACATAATCTAGTGAGGTACTAAGTAGGGGTACTTAAGTTATTGTTAACCAAAATTTTAACTCCAACTAGGCAAAGAGAATAAAGGATTTCCTTTTCACGAGTGTAAACTCAGAATAGACAAAGAGAATCAAGAATTTCCTTTCACAAAGACTAATAACTTTCTTTGACTAGATGTCTAGAAGGGTGTGTAGGATTCAATAGCTAGGTGTGTAGCAGTCCAGGCTTGTATTAATGTTGAAAATATTTTAGGGGTACTCAAAAGCTGACTTTTATGAACTGTAACCTTGAGTTCAGTTATGCCCTTAACCATGTCAAATTCCTAACACATCCCTGAGGTTACACTAGGATGAAGACCAACAATCTCAGTATCTTTGTTTTGCCAATAACAATCAATTAATATTTGTATCAGACAACCTTAAATGCCTTAGGCCAAATTAATTCCTGATCAAGGCATTAGCAATACCTATTGTTTTAGTATCTGCAGTTTGCATCTTGTGAAGATTACCTCATAGTGTTAATTCATCTACCATGGTTTGATTATCTCTCCCTTTCCCCTTTCTTTTTGTAACCCCCAAATGAAAAATCAGTATCTTGGGCTAAGAGTGAAGCTCTTTTCCACCATAACTAACTTGTTATCAGATCTACTTAAGATCTATTTACTCAAGTAGATCTTAACTAAAGATTAAAAATTAAAGACAATCCCTGTCAAGCCCAAACCAAGTGACTCTTTAGCACAGTAGAAGCTTGTCAGTCTCAGTAGGCAGCTTGTCAGTCTCATAAGTAGAAGATTTTGAGTTCGAGTTCAATCTTGGAAAGGAGGGTGTGATACAGTGGGAGAGGCTTCTGGAGACAAGAAGAGTCACTTGGCTTGAGCTTGGCCCCACCTGATGGTAAGGTCTTTACATTAGGGTCCATTAATTATTCTGAAATTGCTAGCCTGAGTGGATTCTTCAGAGTGGATTCTCACAGGAACAGGGAACAAGTACAAGTTTTGGGGTCTCCAACTTACAAGCTAGTCCTAAAACTTGGGGTTCATCAGATCTTACTAGGCTACAAGTTTGGGGTTTCTAGATTCCATGTTGATATGCCTAACCTTTCTTTTGCTTTGGTACCTGTATACAATATTGATTCCAAGATGAAGGTTAAAGCTAAAACACACACACACACACACACACACACACACACACACACACACACACAGTGGTATCAGAATATAAAGTAGAGGGATTTGAAATTTATTTGGCAATTGTTTGTCTTTAATTTTCAAAGAATACCAATGACATCACAATGAATGATTTGACTTGACTTGCAGGTGAATCAGATTTTAGTGAGGCAGAGTTGAAGAATAATTGTCAACCTTAGAGTCACCAAAGTCTAGTGGTAAGACAAAAATCAGGGCAACTGGCAATAGCCAGATATGCAATGGTTGACTTTAGTGTCTCTGACGTCTAACCAAGGTCTAAGTGCTCTGCAATACCTGCTTTAGCCTCCTTCATGGCTGTTGGAACAAATTCTTATCTTTCCATTCAGTCTGGGGAAATCTTCACATGCTTGGGGCTGACATCCTCCTAATTCATTGTTGGGATGGCTGCAACAGGAGCAGAAGAAGGGAATATGAAAGATGTTCCGGACAGAATCGTCAAGTCTTAGAAACTAATCAGATTTGAGAAAAGAGGGTGAGCAATTAGTCAATAACAGGATGCTCCTATACATGGATGACTGGACAAATGGTGACACTACTGACAGAAAGTCAAGTCAAAAAGAAGTATAGGATAGTAAAAAATAGGATAGTAAAAATAAACAGGCAATGATGGGAAGTATAGAACTAGAGCTCAGGAGAGAGGCAGAATTTGGGAGTAATCACCTTTGGATTGAATGAGTTTGCTTCCTCAATTTGGGGGATGTTTTGTTTTTTGAAAAAAAGTTACTGAAATATGTCGTTCAATTTCTATAATTGGTCTTTAGGATTTGAAGGGAGAGGGTCATATAGAATTATTATTTGGGGAACCATGTGAAGCCATTGCTAGCAATAACCATATGCTGCTACAATGCTTTCCTGGCTAATGGAAACCAAAGGTTTAGAGGTGCTGCTATTTTGGCGAGGAAAATAAACAGATGCCCCTCCTAACCATTCCTGTGCCTTGCCTAGGGACACATTTGCACATACTGTGGCTCTCTGATATACAGAAGAACATAGTCTCTTTCAGTTAATTAGTTATTACTGTACATGACTGTGTGAGAGCTCTGGGAGAAACTGCCAAATTTCCTCTCTGCTCTCTTGGACAAGAAATGGAAAACCTTTTTGCTCAAATAGAAAATAAAGTTTAATTTGGCATCCCACTTGAACATCAGCCTGAAAATACACATTTGGTCTTCTTGGCAGGGTAGGAAGGAAAGCATGGTAAGGATTCAGGGTCCCTGTACTAGACTCAACTAGTTATGACTTCTTTCTCATTGACCTCCCCAGAGCTATAAGGATGAAGGAATCTCTCCTCCTGACAAAGACCTCCTCTTCTCCTCTCTCCAAACAAAGGGGAAGAGGATGATTAACGTGAAAATAGTGTGACCATTTGGATACAGTCTTTGGAGTATAGTTTGGATTATTGTTTAGAGTTTGAAGTTATTTATCTCTCTATATCTATGCATTTATATGCTTAAACATATGTATAAATCTATACACACATGTATGTAAGCACTTATATAAACATGTATGTACACATACATATGAATACATGCATATACAAATCCGTATATAAAAATGTGTGTGCACACACACATATGCTACATATTTCCATTAGAACATACACTCCTTTTGTATTCCTAGTACTTAGTACAATGCCTGGTACATTGGCATTTAATGTTTGTTGAACTGAGTTGCCCTGATTCCATATTGTCTACTTTCTTTTGTTAAGAAATAATCTGTCCTTTCAGTCTATGAGACTTCCCAGTCTCTTGGTCTCTCTGTACTTAAACCTGGATGTCTCAATAAAACTATAAACTCCACATATCTAAAACCAAGTTCATTATCTTATTAACCCTCACAGCCAAGAAATTTGTTCCTTTTGTCTTGCGTCTTTCTCTCAATCACACCAGGATTCATCCAACCATTCATGTTTGAAGTTCTGATCATCCCTCAGCCTCCTTCTCCATCTACATATCCAATCAAGCTCTAAAGATTCTACATCTCATGTCTCTCTCACATTTTCCTTATATCCTTACATTTAAAGCTGGTAATCCTAGTAAATTCCATTTAGTCTATTGCAACAGCATCTTAAATAGTTTTCTCACCTTATAATTCAAAATTAAAACACTGACTTGAATTATTTCCATGTATTGGCTTCCTAAATCCCAGAGGTCTTCTTGTGTGGGACTCATATATTTAGTTTTCCAAATTCCCAGGGCAGAAGAATCCTATCAGATGGAAGGATGATCTCACTTTCTGACATTCGTGACTTTGTTTGTAGGCACACTGACATCAGTGATGAGGCATGGATTACTCAGGCTTAGGTTTCAAGCTTGCTTGCTAAACGACGCCATAGAGTAACAAACTCTAGGCTTTCCAAGCATTGAACACCATCATCTGTATATCAAAGTAATCACTGAAAAAAAAATTGAGATTCCAAAAAAACAAATGCAACCAATAAAAAAACTGTTGCAAGATGATTATATTTCAATATATTGATCTCATCACCTCTAGCAATGCTTATTAACAAATCCATGTTTTATTCTGTAAGATGCATCCATTTCTTCCAATACATTAGGCTCAAAATCTTGCAAGTTTATATGTGTGTGTATGTATACATAAAACACACATGTATACTATACACATACACATATTGTATGGTTGTTGTTCAGTCATGTTTGAATCTTGTTGATCTCATTTGGGATTTTCTTGGCAAAGATACTAGTTTGGTTTGCCATTTTCTTCTTCAGCTCATTTTACAGATGAGAAAACAGAAGCAAACAGGGTTAAGGGACTTGGATAAGGTCACACAGCCAGTGTCTGAGGTTGGATTTGAACCCATGTCTTCCTGACCCCATATCCATCACCAACTACTCTGCCACCAAGCTGCCCCTTCTATATTTTTTTCAGGTTTTTCCCATCCCAAGGAGTTGTTTGTATTTTCTCAGGGTTTTGGCTAGAATGGGCTTTCTTCTCCAAAGGAAAGTCTTTTTATTTATTTTTTTTATTTTAGCAGGGCATAATTTTATCTTTTCAAATTTGAGGGAGGAGCAATGTTTTTTCTTTTCTTTTCTTTTTTTTATTAACTTTTTTATTTTTAGAAAAATTTTCCATGATTCCATGATTCATGTTTTTACTTTCCCCTTCACCCCCTCAATCTTCCTCCCCCATAGCTAACTCCCATTTCCACTGGTTTTAACATGTGTCATCAATCAAGACTTATCTGCATATTATTGATAGTTGGGTTGGTGTGGTCCTTTCGGGTCTACCTCCCCAATCATGTCCTCATCAACCCAAGTGTTCAAGCAGTTGTTTTTCTTCTGTGTTTCCTCTCCTGTAGTTCTTCCTCTGAATGTGGGTAGCGTTCTTTTCCATAAATCCCTCAGAATTGTCCCAAGTCATTGCATTGCTGCTAGTACAGAAGTCCATTATATTCGATTTTACCACAGTATATCAGTCTCTGTGTACAATACTCTTCTGGCTCTGATCCTTTCACTCTGCATCAATTCCTGGAGGCCTTTCCAGTTCACATGGAATTCCTCCAGTTTATTATTCCTTCGAGCACAATAGTATTCCATCACCAATATATACCACAATTTGTTGAGCAGTTCCGCAATTGAAGGGCATACCCTCGTTTTCCAGTTTTTTACCACCACAAAGAGCGCAGCTATAAATATTTTCATACAAGTCTGTTTATCTATGATTTCTTTGGGGTACAAACCCAGCAATGGCATGGCTGGATCAAAGGGCAGGCATCCTTTTATCGCTCTTTAGTTCACAACTCCACCAGCAGTGCATTAATGTCCCAATTTTGCCACATCCCCTCCAACATTCATTACTCTCCCCTACTATCATTTTAGCCAGTCTTCTAGGTGTGAGGTAAGATAAATTCAGAATGGATGAAAGACTTGAATATAAAAAAGGAAACTGTAAGTAAATTAAGTGAACACAGAATAGTATACTTGTCAGATCTCTGGGAAAGGAAAGATTTTAAAACCAAGCAAGAATTAGAGAAAATTGCAAAATGTAAAATAAATAATTTTGATTATATTAAATTAAAAAGGTTTTGTACAAACAAAAACAATGCAAACAAAATCAGAAGGGAAACAACAAACTGGGAAAAAATCTTTATAACAAAAAATTCTGACAGAGGTCTAATTACTCAAATATACAAGGAACTAAATCAGTTGTATAAAAAATCAAGCCATTTCCCCAATTGATAAATGGGCAAAGGACATGAATAGGCAATTTTCAGATAAAGAAATAAAAAGTATTAATAAGCACATGAGAAAGTGTTCTAAATCTCTAATAATTAGAGAGATGCAAATGCTCTTTCTTAATAGAGGGTTACTATAAATATATATATTTATCTATATTATATATATAACACTACCCAGTGCCACACTGCCATATATAATATATAAATAATGGAAATATATTGTCTTTTCGTTTGTTGTTTTTATTACATAGAGACTGATATTGATATTTTATACATATATGCATATGGATTTAAAACTTATGTTATCTGCCATCTTTTATTATTGCTACTTATTTATTTAGGAAGAAAGTTGTAAAGAGAATCATCCAGGGGTAACAAGTATTTTTAAATTTTAGATCTCTATCTTTTTAAATCACTAATTGAGTAAAGGAAAATATATGCTCTGTTCCCTTCAAAAGCAGGATGATGGGGGTTAAGGGAAGGATGAAGCCTGAGAAAAAATGGGCATCTTGGGTCTAGGAACAAATAGACTAAGTCAGTTAAGGCTTTCTTTGTCCTTAAATCAGCTCCACCCACTGAAAACATATTGATCTGCAGCATTTTAGTGATGCTTCTAATCACAATTGATCTGATGACATGTATGTCTTTCTAAGAAAGTCACTTCTCATTATGTATATTCCAACACAAAGGAAAAGCAAATAAATGGCTGCCATTTATCCAGTTTAAGCGGGGTAGCTAGCTGGTACAGTATAGATAGAGCATTAGACTTGGCATCAAGAAGTTCTGGACTCGAATCTGGCCTCAGACTTTCACAAGCTGTATGACTCTGGAAAAGTCATTTAACTCCCATTTACCTCAGTTCTTCATCTATAAAATGGGGATATTGAAAAAAGGAAATGGCAGATGGCTTCAGTATCCTTGCTAAGAAAACCCCACAGATTTTTTTTAACCCTTACCTTCCATCTTGGAGTCAGTACTGTGTATTGGTTCCAAGGCAGAAGAGTGGTAAGGGCTAGGCAATGAGGGTCAAGTGACTTGCCCAAGGTCACAGGGCTAGGAAGTTTCTGAGAACAGAATTGATCCTAGGACCTCCCATCTCAAGGTCTGGCTCTCAATCCACTGAGCTACCCAGCTGCTCCCAAAGCCCCACAGATTTTAAAGTTCATGGGGCTACATAGTGTTTGACATGACTGAACAACAATAACAATAAGGCAGCTTAAGGTACCTAGCTGTGTTCAGCTTAGTGTACGTAAGCTTCCACAGGAATGGAATCACAATGTTTTCCCTCTAGGATCTAAATTATTGGCCAATACAATTTTTAAAAAATGAGCCATCATTACTAAGTTTACTTCAAATCAGTGACAATACCAACACCACCCAGTGCCACACTGCCAAACCACCAACTCCTGGGAGTTCAGAAGTAAGTCTTTGCCACAGTTATATGTGGGGGCTTATATGCTGTGGCTTAGAGTAAAAATAAACTCACAGACTACCTTAAGCCTGTAGTAGCCTTTAGGAGACCCATGTGTGACACTGCAACATGGAAATGGCAGGGTGGAATTCCTGCAAGCCTTGGCTTGACCCTGTATCTTGCAGGAATTCCACCCTGCCATTTCCATGTTGCAGACCCATGTTATATTTCTACAAAACCTTAATCGGGGTCTATAAAATATTTAGGACCTTCTTGTTTCCTTCCTAGCACATGGATGGCAGTGAAGCTCATGGTCTACCCACTGATGCACACTCACACATGCATGCATGCATGTGCTCACATGTGCTAGACATATCCATTATGACGTCCTCTAAATTGCTTCTCCTGCACAATTCTTGCTTTTAATGTGTTGCAGTTGGCTCATACCCATAATGCACCACTCCATTTTCCTTCAGATGATCCTCAGTTATAATTTGTCTGAGATAAGGGTATTTATGTGTAAGATTCTGCCCCTTTAAAGTATTGACCTTTCATTTGGAGAAGTTTAGTGTTGAAAGGGCAAAAATGTACTTTGGCATAAAGAATAAGAAATTAAATCAACATATAAAGGATCTTAAAACCATTATCTCATGAGGGAATAGCTTGATGACTGAAAGGTGCATGAAAAAACTTTGGTTTAATAATAATAATAATATTATAAATATAATATAATATAATATAATATAATATAATATAATATAATATAATATAATATAATATAATATAATATAATATAATATAATATAATATAAAATAAAAATCTGTGTAAAAAACAGTTTTCAGGAAGCTGTGAGGTGGTTGGTTGCAAAGGACAGGAAATGAACTTTGGAGAAATAAAAATGCTTAAGTCATTTGGTAAAGTTTGCAGATCTGGTGCTTTTAACCTGGGGTCTATCAATTTTTTCAAAATATCTTGACAATTGTGTTTGAATACACAAAGTTAGTTTCCTTTGTAATGCTATGGATTCTTTTGCATTAAAATATTACTTTGAGAAGGGGCCCTTAGGCTTCATCGGACTACAAAAGGACTCCACAGCACAAAAAAAGTTAAGAATACCTGATGAAAGATGATGCCTTTTTTATTTATGAACAGTATGATGGTTTAAAGGTTCAGGGGAAAAATACCACTTTTATTTGTTAATACCTACAAAAACTCAGGTATAAAGAAATTGGTGTCAGAGACACAAGATGTTAAAAATAGGGATCTCTGAAGATTATGAAATGGTTGAAACTCTAGGACACCGTGTTCCCTCAGCTCATTTGTATGTAACTGTTTTAAGGCTTACGAAGTCAAACCTCACAAAATGAGAAATCACGTAACTGCTTAGAGAACAAGAGGATGATTAAAGGATTGTTGATTTTGCCAAGGAGATTTGATGAAATCTTATCCTGTAAGTGAAAGGTGAATACCAGGAGGCTCTAATTGAAGCTAATGAAAGTACTAGGGAATGAGGAGTGGTAAGAAGCCTGGCAAGAGATTCCTTATTTATTGGAGAGAAGATCTATGAGGAGAACAAGTTGCGTTCTGCTGAAACCTCTTGTTTAAGAGTGTACGGAAGGGTTTATAGCTGATTTTGCTGTGAGGTTTTTGTTGCTACATGCAGTATGGCCAATGCAGTATCTTAGTGAATAAATTGCTAGTGGGGCTTGTTTGCATTGCCTAGAATAGGTAAACGGATGAACTTTGCATTCTCTGACTTAATGGGAACTTCAAGTCCAACTAGAAGCAAAATATTTCTTCAGCACCTTCAAGGGTTGTTGTAAGTTGAAAGAGCTTATAAATGCCTTCTTGGTTTGTGAGTGGAAGAGAATTTATCCAGATGGAGAGTAGTAAGGATTAGAGTGGAGCATTAGAAAAAGAAGCAACTTCATATAATGCAGATTTTCCTTATTAAGTCAATAACATCAAGGTTTACACAGTCCTGAATTTTTAATTACCATAAGCAAATGGATTTTCCTTACTCGTGTGTTTCTTCTCCAGGTTCAGTAATATGTGCCTGCTCATATTTTGAGAGCAATGTGGAAGACTATTACTTAGTTTTACTAATATATTGTGACTTTTTATTTCTGCCTTCACCTTAAAACGATTATCTGTTATATTATTATTTCTTCTATCTTATTACCAAATTAGTGGCTTTGTTCGAAATCTAAATATGCCATCATTTTGAGTGATTAGATTAGTATCAATGGAAGACCCCTTGTGGGAGCTAGGGTGGTCTTACAAAAGCCTTACAGAAAGACTTTCTGGGGGTTTGAGTATAAAAGTGTGTGTGTATGTGTGTGTCTGGGGTCTTCTCCGGGATCTTAGACCTGCAGATTTGAGAGCAAGCCAAAGTGAGTGAGCCAACCCAGAGAATGATAATAAGATTCCATATTCCCTGAGTGAGAGTTGTGAGATGCTACTACAACCTAGGTAGAGACACTCCATATATGTTAGATAGGAAGAAGACTATGCCTGGGGAAAATGACAGAAAGGAAGAATTCCAAGGGAACAAAGTCATCTAAGAAATAATTGGTTGTTTCAAATCTAGTGCTGTAATAAAGACAGATTTGGGGCCTGAGATTAAGATTAGGAGTTTGGAGTCTGAACTCTAATTCCAGTAGTGACTCCTTCTGAGGTAAAAGATGTTTCCCACAAAATTAGGTTCTTGAGGCCATGGACATTTTTGTTTTTATTTTCATAAAACCAGGACCTAGCACAGTGCTTGAGACATACTTGGTACTTAAATACTCTATTTTTTCAAAGGCTACATGGAGAGAAGAGTGATCAACCAATGATATAATATTAATGGGAGAAAGGCATTTAGGTGGATCAGTGAACAGAGAGCCAGGCCTGGAGACAGTCTGGGTTCAAATCTGGTCTCAGATATTTCCTAGTTCTGTGACTCTGGGCAAGTCGCTTAACCCCAGTTGCCTAGCCCTTACTTCTTTTATGTCTTGGAACCAATACTTAGTATAGGATTTTAAGATAAAGAGTAAGGATTTTTTTTAAAAAAGTAATGCTAATAGGGATAATCAGTTAATACTCATAAATATTCAATTTAAGCAAGATCTGTCAGTGGAAATAATTGTTCTCTGATTGATACACAGAATCATAGAGGTAGTCTGGTTCTACACCTCATTTAAAAAGTTCCTTCTAAAACATACCTGAAAGGCAGTCATTAAACCTCTGCTTGAATACTTTCAAATGATGGGAGTTCTCAAAGCAGTTCCTCCCATTTTTGACCAGATCTAAGTGTTAAAAACAAAACAAAACAAAAAAAAAACCTCTTCCTAATATATAGGTTCATGATACCCATTATTCCTAGTTCTGATTCATAGATCTGGAATGAATAAGTATGATCTCTTCTTTTCATGAAAGCTATTTGTATATTTATATATGACTCTCATATTCCTCTGGTTTTATTTTTTTCTAGGTTAAATATTTCCAATTTTTTCAGCTGTTTTTCAAATAACATAGTTTCCAAGACCCATCACTATTTTGGTTATCCTCCTTTGGATACACTCCAGTTTGTTAATGTCCTTCTCAAAATGTGGTACCCAGAACTGAATTCAGATGTGGGCCAAACCACCTCATAGCACAGAGGGAATATTACCTCCTTTGGTATATACATTATGCTTCTTTTGATATAGCTTAAGATGGTGTTAGCTCTAGTAACAACTGCACCACACTGTGGACTCATATTGGGTTTGTGGTCAAGTAGAAGCCCCAGGTCTTTTTCCATAAACTGCTATTAAATCACATCTTTTTCATACTACATTTGTACAATTTTAAAAACACTTAAATTTAGGCTTTACATTTATTCCTGCAAACTTTAATTTTATTTATTCCAGCTCAACAAAATCTTTTGAATTTTGTTTTGTTAATGTGTCTTAACATTCTCTCGCATCTGTGCCCAAAGTCAGTGGAGAATACCATTCGGGTCCCTGAGCTCTTCAATTCATGTGTATTGGAAAAAAATGGTAGTGGTTGGCAGGATTAATCCATTTCAGGATACTCTCCATTATGTCACAAATCAGAAAGACAACACGCCTCATGCTATATCTACACACGATTGCCTCTGTAAGCCTCCACAGGGATTCAACAATGAACACTGTGTAAGATTAAAAGTTAATATCCAAATACTCTAAGTATTATATTTTATAAAGTTTATTAATTAATAACTTAAAGTAAAGGGAAGAAAAATCTCAGTAAAGAAAGAAATTTCCCCAGACTGCAGATGCAGGAGAGGAGAGTGCAAAACTGCCAGAGGAGAGAGAGTCAGGGTGGGGTCACATACAACTATATACAAACAAAAAGGAAAGGAATTTTAGTAAATACTGAAGGAATTCTGGGGAACATAGTTCTCGCGTACAACATTCTAACTACACAACTGGATAACAAGATCTCTTTGATCTTGTACAAGGTGGGTCCTGTGACTTCTGATGCAGGAATGTCTAAGAGATGGGAATGGGATGCCCCAGCCGCTGACTTTTTAAAAAATGGCTAGATCTTATTCTTTGATCTTCTGTCTATGAGAGAGTAGCTCTGTCTTACATATTTATACCAATTCCATATATGTGTGTATGACATATATATGGGATATAGACATATGCATCACATGCTCATGGTGCATTCCTAGATGCAAACATACTGTCTTTCAGATAGTAAGTGACAAGGTCACAGAAGCACACATTATCCCTAACAGCTACCAGCGCCATAACTTTCTCTTGACTCCAAGCTCAGCATCCTTCGTGTAGACCATGCTGCCTCACCAGTAAAATGAATAAAATTAGTAAAATTATAGAATTAAGGTTAGGAGTCTATATTGTTCTTAGTGGGGGGAGGGGGAAGAAGATCCAGACCAGGGTCAGATTTCTATCACATCTCCATTGTTTTTGTTAGGGTCGGGCTGGGGGTGATCCTATGAAAGCTCAGCATCATTCTTCTCCAGAAAGGAAGACAATTGGAAGAGCAATAAACACAGATATGAGGGATCATACTTAAGGGTTCCACTTTGAGCCTGCTGCTCTACTCAGTCAACATCAAAAACGTTACCTGCGACACTCTTGTGCTATATTGATGCAAAAATATGAAGCCTGCTACATATGACCTGGGTTTTCCCAAAGATGACCAGCAATGTTCTCTCTGTCTGCTTCCTTTGAATACCCTGACTGCCACAGACTCATAGTATTAGTTGTCTCTCTTTATAGCAATTGCCTTCAGTAGTGGTGGAAGAGTGAATTCCTCCTCCAGTGCAATCTCCTTTGTTCTATATCTACCCCACATATGCTCTCTTTTCCCCCAGTGCACTGTTGTCTTTCTCTAACCCATGAGTCATTCCTTCTGTCATATTCCTCAGGAGAACCCTCCCTTTTCCCCCTTACCTTCTCTCTTAGAATAAATACTGTGTATTGGTTCCAAGGGAGAAGAGCAGTAAGGGATGTATGCACAAGATCACATAGCTAGGAAGTATCTGAGGTCATATTTGAACCCAGGGCCTCCCATCTCTAGACCTGGTTCTCTACTGTACCACCTAGCTGCCCCTGAGAGCCCTCCCTTCTAACAAAGAAGTACAGTTAGTAAAATAAAACTAAGACCCATCCTATACCTCTCATCCATCACCTCTCTATTAAGGAGGTAAATGAATCACATTGTCAATCCTTTAGAACCAAGATTGACTATTGTATTGATCTCAGTTCTATCACCTTTTAATATTTTTCGTATATAGTATTATGCTCATGATATATCTCATTCTTTGGTTCTGTTTACTTTATTCTGCATCACTTCATTCAAGTCTCCCAGAGTTTCTCTGGATTCTTGATATTCATTTTTTCTTATGACACAGAAATATTCCATCACATTCATAAACCACAGTTTGTTCAATCATTCATCAATCTGTGCAGATCCATTTTGTTCCCCCTTTTTTTTGCTAGAATAAAATTGCTACTAAAAATATTTTGATAGAGACAGACTTCCGCTTAAGATGGCAGCAGAGTAAGGAGCAGCTGCTCGATCTCTCCTAACCGCAGCATACAGGACTCCTCAAGGGGGCATAAAAATGAATCCAGACGAACGAAGGGACCCCACAACAGGGCACAGCATTGAAGGTACATGGAATTGGGGCATTTCCACACTATAAAGGAGCAGAGCTAGAAGAACACTGTACACAGAGACTGATATACTATGGTAAAATCATGTAATGGACTTCTGTACCAGCAGAAAGCAATGACCCAGGACAGTTCTGAGGGATTTATGGTAAAGATGCTACCCACATTCAGAGGAAGGACTGCAGGAGAGGAAACATAGAAGAAAAACAATTGCTTGAATGCAGGGGCTGAGGCGGACATGATTGGGGATGTGGACTCTAAACAACCACACCAATGCAAGTAACGACAATTTGGAAACAGGCCCTGAACAAGGACTCATGTTAAAACCAGTGGAAATGTGCATTGGCTATGAGTGGGGGGGAGAGCGGGGGGTGAAGGGAAAAGTAGGAGCTTGAATCATGTAACCATATTAAAAATGAATATTAATAAATGATTAAAAAATTAAAAATATTTTGATATATGAGAGACTTTCTTCTATGACCTTCTTGGGGTATGTGCTTGAGATTGGTATTGTCAGATTGAAGGGTATAAATAGTTCAGTCACTTTTCTATCACATTTCCAAATTGTTTTCAGAAAGCTAGGACCAATACATAGCTCCATCAATAGCACATTAATATATCTGTCTTCCTATAGTCTTTCCAACATGACTATTTCAGTCTTTTATCGTCTTTGACAATTTGTTGGGCTTAAGGTGAAATCTCAGAGTTGTTGAGTTGAATTTCTCTTATTAATAGTGATTTGGAGAATTTTTCATACAGTAGCCTGCGCTTTTTAAAAAATAGCTAGATCCTCTTCTTTGATCATGATTATGAGAGAATAGGTCTGGGTTTTGTATATTTGTACCTGTTCTATATGTGGGTGTGCATATGACATATATACATGAAATGTAGATGTGTAGCACATATGTAAAATGTATATTTGATAACTGAGGCTTATCTATATCACACATTTGATTTCCTAGCTACGTATGTAAATATGTAGATATATTGACATAGATCACTCAATTACAAAGTTATTATCATTAATATTTAATGCAAATATTTTCCCCCAATCAGCAATTTCTCTTCTCATTTTAGTTATGTTCATTTTTTGCTGAAAGAGCTTTTATTTTATTTTATAATACAGAACCAATTTTTGAGGTATTGCTTCTGTCTGGAATCAGTGAGGATTTTTTTAACCTGATAGTCAGTGTCTTTTTACTATTCTGTAGAATATCCAATGCTATTCCTTTCCCAGAAGGTCTAGATTTACCCAATATGGAAGAAGTTATATTTATGAAAAGTTCCTTTTCCTTCTCTTCTGTCATATTCTTCTATTCACCAAAATTTCAGCATTGCTGTTGACTCCAATTGGTCTTTGTTTTTTACTTCGGCGTACGTTCTTGGGTTACTTCTTCCATCCTTTTTAAATGTCAGACTGCTTAGAGTTCTCTCCAAGCAGAATTCATTTAATTCAAATTATAAGCTTAAGATTTATTTCATATACTACCTAGAATCAGTAGGAGGTAGGGTGGATAGAGATCTGGACCTAGAGTAAGGAAGACCAGGGTTCAAACCCAACCTCAGATTGTTACTAGAAACAAGCAAATTATTTAGCCTCTGACTACTTTAGTTTCACTATCTGTGAAATGAGGGTAATAAGAATATCTACCTCCAAGGATCAAATGAGATAATATTTGCAAACTGTTTTCTAAACCTTGAAGTATTATAGAAATGCTAGCTATCATTAGTATATACTTGGTGACCACTTTAGATAAGCATATATGCTACAAATCAATGGAACAACTTACTTTGGCTTCATGTGTTCTAGTTCTCAAGTAGAACTACTACCATTGGTGATTTCATTTTGGAAACATTCCTTGTACACTTTCATGATAAACTTTTTGGCTGCTTTATCTATTATAGGGCTTCTGAGTTGTTCAGAAATTCTTGGCAAGACAGTTTTTAAGCCTACTTGTCTTCTCCTTTCCTTTTCAAACTCTACTAATTTTCTAAGTATCAGTAATTTGCATTGACTTATACCTATTAGAAGTTAAGATCAGCTTCTTTCATCACAGATGGTAGTACACTTGCCTATTTCATAGTACTATTCCAATGTGTTTTATTCATCTTTCCCTTCATCTTTTTCTCCTACTTCTTCCCTGGGAGTTTCTGGTTACCAGTTTTTAAACTATCTTGTATTGATGACATTCCCTGATTTCTCTGTAACAGTAGTATAGCATCCCCTCTGAATTCATCTTCCCATTTTGTTGTGAATTGGAAAACTAGGTTCCCAGAGGAAAATTATTACTTCTCCCCTCAGTGTTCTAGGGGAAACTTTGAGGGTCTAGATTTCCAATGCTGTCTCTCTTAAGTCTCCTATTGATGTTATCTTTAATATCAATCAACCAGTTGAAATCAATTAACTTTTACAAAAATGGTATTTACTATGATGGTGTAACAAAAATAGCTTGTTGGTTGGTTGTTGTCCTTCATATTTGAAGAGGACTGAGATGATATCTCTGGTGATGTCTTTTGACTCACCCATAAATTGGATTTAAGTGAGGCAGAATTGCACAAAGTCATCCGTTTCACTTTTTCTTTCAGTTATTGAAGTCCATTTGCAAGAAAAAAAAGTAAAGATGCCTGGTGATGGCTTGGGATACAGTAAATTACCTTGGTGTCATTGATGTCTGACCAAGTTCTAAGTACTCTACAGCTCCTGTTTCCACCACCTTCAGGGCCACTGGAACAAATTTTTCTCTTCCACCACTTCTGCTAGGGGAAGTCTTCATGTGCCTAGGGTAGACACCCCCCTAATTCATCAACAGGTTTGAGGCCTGTTAGTTACCCTCTACCTGCTTTAGCCCATCGGCTGAAACAGTTTACCAGATGGTTACTTTTCATGCTATAGCTTCTTGGAGCCACAGATGAGAGCTGAGTGCTCAGAGGACATCAATGGTAGATGAGCAGCTCTGATAAGGGGTCATCAAGCCCTCACACCAGAGGTACTAGTCTTCCCTGAACATTCCACATACAAGCAAGAATAGTACTTACAAAACAACCTTTCCAAAATGGGGGCAAGATATATATATGTGTGTGTGTGTGTGTGTGAGCACACACACAAAATCACACACACACACACACATACACACATATAGTTCCTAGGAGTGTGGATTCAAACATTAAGTACAAAGTTTGCATGTATATAGAGAACATGTGGAGCAAAAGATGACCTTGTGACTCTTGGGGTCCTTTTCTCCTGTGTGGAATCCCTACCAAGTTCATTATGAGAAGAGTCATAGGTGACGGACAAGTCAGTTCCCTTGTTCAGCTTGGATAACTCTTTGAAGGGCATAGTGCCTTGGTTGGTGATTCAGTCAAACACTAGGCTGGATCAAGTAGGTTGCTTGGCTGCCATGTTGACATATCACCAGACTTCGCTGTTGCTACTATGAGCTCTAGTTTCTGGTCAGACCTCTGATGACTTTGCTGCATCAATAGGTGTTATTGGTGATCTAGGTACTCCTCTTCCAGAATAGTTATTCACTTAAGATCCAAAAAGAATACATGCAGAAGAACTAGAGGTACTATGTATCCTCAAGCACTTAGCAGCAAGATGGAAGAGAGGGTAGCTTTTACCTCTCCTCCTCCCCAAACTGGCAATTCACAGCAGTTCTTGACTCACCAGCCACCAAGAAGGAAAAGCAATGAAGGACAAAAAAAGGGGTGTATATACCCTTTCCTTTTGTATATAAGCAGAATTCCAGTTCAATGTTTCCTGAAGCATTAGCTGGCTCTAACTAGCCAAGCATAAAACTCCCCTTTACTACATAATACTAACCTCTTCTCTCCAACCCCAGACTTAGTGTCTTTGGCTATCAGTTTCCTCATCTGTCAAGTGAAAGATCTCTAAGTTCCTTTCCAGAATCCTTAGGTCCGTTTCTAAAACTAGAAGTCTTGTTTATCCATTCATTCATGTTTTCTCTTTCTAGACTCTGAATTTTACTCCAGGAAATCACATTTGATGCTCTTCAAAAGTTTCTGAGCTTGAGGCTATGAACCAACTTCACTTGTCCTGGGCAACATTTTATTTAATTATATACAAGAAAGTTCAAGGTCTTTGCATCCAAGGGCAGATAATATGTAAGCATTAAGGTCCACAGAGACCCTGGATCCTAGCGACCTACTAAGCTAATGGCTCAAAACTTGAACCTAAATGGCATTCCTTGGATTTCTTTGTAAAAATTCTGGCCTGCCTTCCTGTTGAAAATGCAATCACAAAAGCAGTATCAAAGGTTTAACTTATTTCAATGATGTCTTCTCTTGGAGTTAATATAACTGAGCTCTGCTCTTGGATTAAAGAATTCTACTTTCTTCAAAGAGAATGTTAATCAGCTAGTCTGTTCTGAACACATCCCAGAACTAAACAGAAAAGGATTTTGTTGCTTCTCATATTCTTACTCAATCTTCTTGGGTATCCAAAGCATCTACTAACAGAAAGAAGTGACTGCCTAAAGATAATTAAAAATTTTTGCTTCAATGTCTTTGTAAGAATATCACCTCCGAAATTTAGTTTTATTTCCTGCAAAGAATTTGGGGACAATGTTCTAACTAACTAGTTCCTCTCTGCCCATTCCCTCTTCCACTGCCCTAATGTAGACCCTAATGATCTTTCTGAACTATTGCAATGCCACTTACCAGGCCACTCTTCCCTTTTCCCTCCATCCCTCATTCCACTGCTAGTATAATCTTTTACTTTGCTTTCTTGTTCAGAACTTTTCAGTAGTGCCTTGTTAGCTACTGAGTAAAATCTGAACTTCTTTTCCTCACTTTTAAGGCCCCTTCAATCTGAACTCATTCTATCCCACACTAATTCCTGTCCAACTTTACAAATCATTGTTCCCCAATAACACCTTGCAGTTTCTTGTTTTGTATGTACCAGAACCCAATTCAAGAATTTTTTTCTCCCTCTCTGTTTCTTGTTTAATTCGTTTCCACGGTTTGAAGCTCAAGTCAGATGTTACCTCTTCCTTGAAACTTTCCCCAATCTCCTCAGTTTGGGGACCATTTTCCCTTTTCAAACTTTGAATTTCCTTTTGTACCTCTCAAAGATTTATGTAGGTATCAGATCCTTCATTTAGACTTGTTTCTTGAGAGCAGAAGGTGTTTTATTTAAACTTTGTATCTCCCTTAAGCACCTCATCTACTGCTTTGTATATAGTACACATTTAATAAATGTTTATTGGATTCAATGAATTTGATGTGGTAGAGAGAATATGTGGACCAGGAGGGAATTCAGAATAGTGGAAAAGAAAGATTTCTTGGCTGGAAGTATGGAAAATCTTGGGAGGAACTGGGGAGAGTACAGAATGAAGTGCAGCTTGAAAAAGCTGGAGGAAAGAATAAGATAAATGTGGAGCCAGGGGGAAAAAGGGTACAGGGAAGGCAAGAGATATTAAGGTTAATTAAAGGGATGGTTATCTTTACTATAAATAATTATATAACTGGTTCCTCTGGCCTGGTCTAAACCAATTCCAATCCAGTCTGACCACCTATTTTCAGTCATTTGTCTCAGACTTTTTAAAAAAAGTTATTTCTTTGTTACATTAAAATACCCATTAGCTCTCTCCCTCTTTTCCTTCCCCAATTAGTGAAGGTGTCAATTGACAAGAAAGATAAATGTATATATAAAACTATGTCCTACTTAATTCTATTCATCAGTTCTTTCTCTGGAGGGGAACAAACACAAGTCATTCTTCAAATAATATTTCTATTGCTATATATGATGTTGTCTTTGGTTCTACTTATTTCATTCTTTGATATTTCATGTAGGTCTTTCCATGCTTTTCCAGAGCAGAGTACTATTCCATCACAATCATAAGCCACAACTTATTTAGCCATTCCTCAATAATAATCAAAACTATCTGGTACCGACTAAAGAATAGAAAAGTAGATCATTGAAATGGAACAGATATATAACAAACAGTTGTAAAAGATTACAGTACCGGGGGCAGCTGGGTAGCTCAGTGGATTGACAGCCAGGCCTAGAGACAGGAGGTCCTAGGTTCAAATCTGGCCTCAGACACTTCCCAGCTGTGTGACCCTGGGCAAGTCACTTGACCCCCATTGCCTACCCTTATCACTCTTCCACCTATAAGTCAATACACAGAAGTTAAGGGTTTAAAAATTAAAAAAAATTAAAAATTAAAAAAATAAAAAGATTACAGTACCCTTGTGTTTCTCAGACTTTTAAAAATTTAAAGCAATTTTCTCAATTAAGAGATAGTGTCAGGACAGCTAGGTGGCTCAGGGGCTATAGTAGCAGGCTTGGAGACAGGAGGTCCTGAGTTCAAATCTGACCTCAGACAGTTCCTTTCTGTGTGACCCTGGGCAAGTCACTTAACCCAAATTGCCTAGTCTTTACTGTTCTTCTGCCTTGGAACCAATACTCAGTATGAATTCTATGACAGAAGGTAAGGGTTTAAAGAAAAGTGTTGGCAAGAATTCCATATAACTAATCTATACCATCTCAGACCACATTTCACTAGAAAAATGACTATAGTTTAGACCTTTCCATTCTTCCATAAAAATCAACATATTTTCCTCATCATTTTTGGAAATCTGCACAATTCCAGCCTTCAGCTCCAGAGGTAAATCTGCTCAAGTTTCTCCTTTTCCTTGCCTTTTGAGGATCTCTTATCTGTGAAATGAGGGTATTGACTAGATGATCTCTAAGATTCTGTCAAGCCCCAGGGATTCTACAAATCTGTCTAAATTTCTTCTGAGCTTTATTTCTGATCACTTTAGTTACTAACCAGGACCTCTTGGCACCTGCTGTGCAGCTTTCCAATTTCTTCTCCCTTTCACCCCGGAGCTATGGGCAAATAACCCCTCCTTTTTTTTCCTGAATTCAAATCCTGGGAAATGTTCCAATTCTCATGACACTTTCCATGTGCTATCCCCTATGCTATACAATTTTATACACACAGGGTTTCACAGCAAGAAGTTATCATTATACATGCACACATACACACATATATGTATTTATATAAACATGTTTACATATATACAAACATATATAAATTTTATATATGTATATATATATATANGGATACAAGCCCTGGGAGAGGATTCTGAGAAGGAGAAAAGGACTGTGGGAATTTTTACTGGGTTTAATGGCCAGTTTCTTATTCCTGTTTCCACTGAGCTAAAAGGAGGTTTTCCTCTGGCAATTTTCCCTTGGTAATCCTAATATCATGGAGAGATTAGTGATTTTCTTGGTTGAAAGTTTGCCTTAGAGTGGATTGCTTTTTCCCTGAGGTACAGAGACCATCTGCCTGTGATCCATCTGCCAGAAATCCGATTGGCCAAGGTAATCCCAAAGGTTTGTCAACTGAGACTTTGGGTTATCTAGGGAAGCCAATCCAAGGCTTTAGGTAAGTGATCAAATACACCTGTGTGTCCTTCCTTCCTCTTTGTCCTTTTGTTAATCCATATTAATTAGGTTAGACTATGGGGCAGCTGGGTGGCTCAGTGGATTGAGAGCCAGGCCTAGAGACTGGAGGTCCTAGGTTCAAGTCTGGCCTCGGACACTTCCAGCTGTGTGACCTTGGGCAAGTCACTTGACCCCTATTGCCCACCCTTACCACTCCTGGGCCAAGGACGGTTCCTAGCCCGGATGAAAAAGGAGGAGGGTTGGGCGTGGGGCTAGCAACCCCACCCTGTAAAAACTACATCTGCTAAAGAAACTGCAACCTAAAGTAGGGGCAGCTGGGCTAGCTCAGTGGATTGAGAGCCAGGCCTAGAGACGAAAGGTCCTAGGTTCAAATCCGGGCTCAGACACTTCCCAGCTGGGTGACCCTGAGCGACTGTGTGACCCATTGCCTACTGGTTGTGGCCCTATGCTCCTAGAATGGAGTCCCAGGGAAAAAAAAAATATATATATATATATATACTATATAACATATATATAATCTGAAGGATATAATCCTTCAGAGCTGATTTTTTGCTATAGTTTTGAACTGTGCTCCATGTTCTGGGTGGCATTCTGCCCATTATTTAGGAGTCCCTGGTACATGCTCAATAATGTGACTATCAATGAAAACATTATCTTGGCATTACAGAAGGCTTTATGACTCCTGTAGCTGAACAGAGATGAAAGTGTCTCATTCCCTAATCACCATGAAGGAAAGAACATAATTTCCTTAGACACTGAGATCTAAGAAACAAAAGGAAATGAGCACTAAAACCACCATCATGAGATGGGGAAATATGAGAGTGAAAGAAGACTCCCTTGTACCATGGTACTTGTGGTGGTTTCTCAGGACCTGAAGGAATACCACAAAGAAAGAAACAAAAACAAAACACACTACATTGGAAAAAAAAGACTTCTATATGCATAGCAGTTTTAAAATGTGTTTCTGCTCATATATACAAGTCTTAAACCTCCTGGGTTCTTCTTTCTATAATTTCTTTCCATTTCTCACTCCTACATAACAGCTGTAAATGGCTTTGGTAAATTGTGCTACTACATTTCCATTAACATTAGCAAAATTTATGTCAACTGCACTGACAACACTGTCAGACTTGAAAGACCCTCATCTTCTCCTGCCTCGAGAACACAAATCCGTGTTACACCTTCAATTTCTCATACATCACAGCACCATTTATCTATTTTTTTCCCATGGTACCATATTCTGGACACAGAAGACTCTATGCTCGTCAATCAGCTTTAGTGTCAATGAGGTGTATTCTCACTCTGTACCTACTCACCCCATCATTCTCTCCTGCCTTACAGTGGGCTTTTCATTCCATTGAATGATGTTCACCTTGCAGTCCTGCTAATGTGTTTGTGCTGTGATGACTAAAGAGAAATTGATTTTAAGGCCATACAGTTGAGTATGACTCCAGGGTAATGTCCATTTTCCCTAAACAAAACTCATTCTATCGAAATGTATACAAGGTCTTAGGATTATCAACTCACCAGGCATTATTTTTTTAGCATAATAATGTTTTCTATAAATTCCACAGTGCCAGCAAAGTTAAAGCTGACAGTCTATGCAGGGCATATATTTATCTACTTTAGTCAGAAACTACAGAAGCTACACTAGCCCACACTGGCACAAGAAACTCCATCAGAAGGTTGTTTCATTTTCTAAAGGGAAAGTAAGATAAAATGCAGGCATATAGTTCTGATCATTTCTATTCCTTTTTTCCCCCTTTTATTTTTAATTTTTTTTATTTTTTAGAAAAATTTTCCA
Source organism: Gracilinanus agilis (assembly GCF_016433145.1). Taxonomy (NCBI): domain Eukaryota; kingdom Metazoa; phylum Chordata; class Mammalia; order Didelphimorphia; family Didelphidae; genus Gracilinanus; species Gracilinanus agilis. The sequence continues at coordinate 603,159,355 of NC_058130.1, read as the reverse complement.
TGATTCCATGATTCATGTTCTTACTTTCCCCTTCACCCCCCTCAAACACTCCCCCCATAGCCAACACACATTTCCACTGGTTTTAACATGTGTCATCAATCAAGACATTTACATATTATTGATAGTTACATTGGTATAGTCCTTTCGAGTCTATATCCCCAATCAAGTCCACATCAACCCATGTGTTCAAGCAGTTGTTTTTCTTCTGTGTTTCCACTCCTGTAGTTCTTCCTCTGAATGTGGGTAGCGTTCTTTTCTATAAATCCCTCAGAATTGTCCTGAATCATTGCATTGCTACTACTACAGAAGTCCATTACATTCGATTTTACCACAGTGTATCAGTCTCTGTGTACAATGTTCTTCTGGCTCTGTTCCTTTCACTCTGCGTCAATTTCTGGAGGTCTTTCCAGTTCACATGGAATTCCTCCAGTTTATTATTATTATTATCTGTTCATTTCCATTACCTAGGCCAACTAGTTTTAGAGCTCACGGGAAAGGGAATGCATAGTTTTGGTTCTGAGGACTACAGAGAAACCGGCAGGGTGTTTACTTTTAAAAATTCATTCAGGAACCACTGCAATGAAGTCCAACATTTTGATGAGAAAGTTTAAATAATGATAATAACTAATAAAAACCTAATAACTCTATCAGAAGGTTGTTTCATTTTCTAAAGGGAAACTAAGATAAAATGCAGGCATATAGTTATAGGGAAATGGAAAGTATTCATTTTTTAAAGTTAATTATATGAGGGAAACCTAGAAACTATTAAAGAAAAACTGTGGGAAAATGTAAGCCAAATGGGGGAGGTGGTATTTGATTTGGGCTTTATGGGATGAAAAGGTTTTCAACAGATAAAGATGATGTACACCCCAAAATAAACAAACACACCCTGCAAGGACTAATTAGCAAAGTGAAAAAGCCAATAGCAGTGAGGTAAAGGGTATAATTTAAAGCATGGGAAGATGAACATATTAGTTACAAATTGGAACTTAGTTGGAATAGAAGAGAATTTAACAAGAACCTCACAAGGAATCAGAAGTCCATAAGATCCCTTACAGTTCCAAATCTCTGATCTCTGATCACATAATTCTATTCATGATCTACGATCCTATTATAAAAGTTTCTTTAAATGTATCAAATAGAGAAAGCCAGCTAGAGAATCAGTGGAATCACCTAACCACCATGATACAAAAAATTCTTTGGATATGATAAAGAAGAAGCAAAGATCCAATAAGACTTTTGTTTTGAGAGTCCACTTTAGAGAGATTTCTACTTTCAAATTTTCTTTGGTAGCAGGTTGGTCAGAAATATTAGAATAGTGATGGACTTTCAGGAACTAACCAATGAACCAGATGTAAATGCATTGCCAGGACTAGATGGCACCCACCCAAGGTTTTTAAAAAAATTCAAGAGTGAAATTGTGAACTGATAACAAAAATGTAAAATATATTATTATAAACAACCACTGTTAAGTACTTCCTGGAGGCCTGGCCAATTGCCCATCCATAAAATGGGCTACAGAGCAGATCCTGGGAAATGCAATCTGGTGAGCTTCACTTCTATTCTTGGCAAGTCAGCGGAAAATATATCAAAGAATAAAAACCCTCAATAGTTAAGCAAGTATAAACTATTAGGAGGAAGGCAACATGCTTTTCATAAGAGGCAATCATGCTTGACTAATCCATCATGGTTCTTTGAGGGAACAAATAAACAGGTGGACAAGTGGGAACCAATCTAAATTTATTGAGACTTTCAACAAGACTTTAATGGGTTTCCATAACATTATTGGTTTGAAAAGAAGGTTGGGAACTTCTAGGCAAGAAACAAAGGAATCAACAAGCATTTCCTTGGATTGGGGAATGCTCAAAATAGAATTATTCCTTAGGGATAATAACAGCTCACATTTCTGGAGCACTTTCAGCTTGAGAAAGCATTTTCCTGACAACAATCCAATAAGATAGGTAGTATGAGAGCCACGGTACTACCTTTTAATATAAGAGAAAATTAAGGGCTTAGAATGATAAGTGGTTTGCCAAGTTTATAAGCTAAGAAACTTGTGCCTGTATTCAGTCAGACTTCTTACTCTGCACTCTCTTCCTCCTTTTTATGCTGATTATTAGGGTCAGGATGTGTGATTTAACATTTTAATAAATAATTTGGAAGAAAATGACAATGGTGGCAATGGGAAATCCATAAGATATTATGGTCTTCCAGGTATCTTAATGACAAATAGTTGGAAGTAAATTTAAGGCAATCAGTCAATCAATCAACATTTATTACATGTTTACTCTGTGACAGGCTCTGTTCTAGGTCTAGAGATAAAAATGAAAGAGGACATGCCCTAGAGGGTTACACTTCATTTGGTGAGACATATACATTTACAAGTATTTATAAAATAAATACAAAGTATTTGAGCATATATAGGTTGACACAATAGAGTATTGGACCTGGAGTTGGGAAGACTTGAATTCAAATTCTCCCTCACTTAGTAGATGTGACTTTGAGCAACTCACTTAAACTCTACCTCATTTCTTCCTGAGAAATAGCACTTAACTCACTGTTGTCAAGATTAGAATATTTGTAAAGCATTTTGCCAACTTTGAAGTAGCATATAAATTCTAATTATCATTATTGTTGTTATTTTAAAAAATCTCATAAACACTATGGTAAAGTATATTATGGGTTACAATCTCCAATGAGAACACATAAAGGTATTTGGGGAAATTATCTATATTATACTTACAAAATGATAAGTTCTCATCTAGAATTTGCTAATAACTTAGATAAGTAAAGATACAGAGCAGCACCTCACTTTCAGGGTGTTAAAAAAATCATAACTATTGGATGTGATGGTTGAACCCTAGATAGTGATTTTGGTATCGAGAAGAATAGAAGAGAGACTTTAGGACTGAAGAAGAGTAAATATTCTCTCAGTTTTCAAAAAACAAAAAAATAAAAGTCTGAAAACTAGAGCCCAACAATTTTGACACATTTCCTGACAAAATTTTAGAATAAATTACTTTAGGAATTATCAGCAAACAGCTAGAAAAAGAAGTGATCTTGCAAAGAACCAGGAATAGAATATGCCAAGTTAATGTCATTTAACTTTTTTATTAGAATTACAAAGATTGATTCTGAGGGACTGTGGCATTATAAAAATGGTGAATTGAATTTAGACTCTCCAATGGATCTTTGATTTCAATGATTTGGAAGTTCCCTCTAATGAAGAAGATCAAAACCGATCTGTCTGCTTATCCTGCTTGACTTTTACCCACATCCTCTAAAAAGTTCAACTTTTCATTGTTCCATGGATTGATATGGCCAAAGCATTTCATCACCAGGCCACTCTGTTCTTGACTAAGTTGAAGTTAGACAATTACTTGTTAGGTATATTATAGTGGAATTGAGTGTGTGTCAGTGTAGATGGCTTCTGAGATCCCCTCTAACTCTCAAATTCTCTGATTTTATGATCCTTGAAAGACAGACTCAAATTACTAATGGGGCCATACTCAAAACTTTTCCTGTATATTAGAAATTTCCAAGTTTTCTGGAAATTTTCAGATCTTATGGCATAGTCTTTGAGAACCTAAGGTCACCTTCAACATCATGATGAGGCATCATTGGAAGAAATAACATTTGTATACAGCATAGTAAAGTTTATACAGTGCTTAGAATATATTACCTCACTAGAATATCCCAACAAAATCATGGGAAAAATATTCTAGTTATTATAATCTTCATTTTAGAAGTGATTTGGCTCTGAGAGTTGGAATATTTTCTTTCTGTCTTTCTCTGTTTTTATCTCTCTCTGTCTCTGTCTTATCTCTCCCTTCCCCTCCCCTTTCCCCTTCATTTTGGTTTCCTGATTATCTCTGTTTCATTCAAGTATCAGCTACCATCCTGTCCTCTACATTAGAAGCCTTTCCTGGGCTTTTGCTTTAGTGTCTTCTCTAAGATTTGGCACTGTTTTGGGGGGAGTGGGGTGCTTTATTTATCCTTAGCACTTAGGATATTGCCTGGCACATAGCGGGCTCTAAATAAAATCTTGTTTACTTGACTTGTCTAAGGTCATATGACTAGTAAATGTCAGAAAAAGGATTTGAAAACCAAGGCTTTCTAACAGTTCAGCCATTTATCCAGAATCTTCCTCTGTGTTAGAATTTACTTGTATTATCTTTAATATTACAACTTAAGGTATAAGAATTATTTTAAGTGGCCTAAAGAAGGATCAAAATTGTGATTCTCTCACTGAAATGCAGAAGAAGCAAACCGAATCGATAATAATTAAACTATGCAGGATTCAGAAAAAAAAATCCCCGCTGACTAAAAACAAACCAAACCAAACCCACCAGTTATCCAGTCAAAGCACTTTGCACATTTAGGCAGATAATAAAATGCATGTTTGAGCATAAACAACAAATTACATTCAACAAGCCATGCTATGTACATCCCCATTGGAAACATAGTAGAAAATAAAGCTCAGACATCTGCTAAATGCAGGAAACAACCACATCAGCAAGAAATGAATTTTATTTTGAAGCTTTTAAAAAAGTGCTTCGGTAGGGAACAAAAGGTAGTGGGAGGGTGGATTCAAAATTATGGGAAAATGAGGCTATGCACTTGAGGGGGGCCTTTGAAAATAAGCCCCTCTAGTCAATTATCTTAAATAGCTGAAGAATGCCACAGATTTTCATGTATTTCCCGAAATCTTTTGTTTTTCAATTACATCTGATAATGAAACATTTTATAAATTAGTGCGATACTGATGTCTTGGTAAAACACTTGCATGACAAAGATGTGGCATCCAATTTGATCTCTTCATAATTAAAACACACATACACACATCATAATAAAACAGCAGTGGAACCAGATGAGATAATCTTCTCCCACTGAGAAATATATAAGTCATGATTTTGATAAATAATCCCATCTTTCTGAAATATTGCCAGAAATACATCTACTTGATGTATAGAATCCATAACCTTTACATTTCTTCCTTCCAGATTCTAGTTTTCTGGATCAACGAGGGTCCCAAAACCAAAACAAGTTTTAAGCATCACTCTAAATTTCTCTTGGCTCAGATGCCTAGGGTAGTGGTCAGGCCAAAAACAATTAAACAGTATGTAGGTCAGATCGCTGGGTGATAAATTTCCACATTCACTTGGATCCCTGCTCTGAAGGTTCTGAGGCTAACACTACAGCAGGTACTATTTTGAGCAAAGATGAAAGAAAGGCTCTTCAAAGAAACTGAAGGCACAATGCCTAACTTTTACAGAACACGTGATGGGGGCTGCAGGAAGGAGCTCTTAGCTTCAAGAATAGCCTGCTGTCACAGGAACAGCCAGGAAACTAAGAGGCTACATCTGCAAAAATCTTGGGCTTTTTTTTTTTTTTTTAGCAGGAAGCAGAGTGGGTAGAATGAAAAGACACCAGCTGAAAAGGATCAGTTAATAAGAAGAAAAAGCAGTGGACAGAAAATTAAAGAGACCAAGTCCCAGTCCATACCTTGCCACTCACCACTAGCTCTGTGAAATTAGACAATTCATGGAAACTTTGCAGGTCTCAGTTTCCACGTTTGTAAAATGAGAGAATTGGTGTCACAGAGGAAGATTCAAGTTTCACAGAATTAAAGATTATTTTGGGGCGGAGGATGAGTGGGTGGGAATGGGGAGGCATGCAGCTTTTTACAGAGTTGGAGCCAGCTTCCTTTAAATTAATTTCACTCAGTTGGACAGCTCCCTGCTACTGGTGATAAAATCTTCTTTGGCTGTTCTGAGGTAAAGATGACAATCACATTAGAGCTAGATGTTGAAAGAAATCTCCCCTATCCCTTCAGGTGACTGTTTTAGGAGGGCAAGGTCTTCAGAAAACAATAGGGATCATAGACCTAGAGTTGTTTGAATTCTTAGAGACCTTCTAATCCAATCCTCTTATTTTACAGATAAGGGAACTAAGAGTTAGAGAGGTTAAGGTGACAAAAGTAGTAGCTCCAAAGGTGGAATTTGAAGCTCTACTTTCCAGGTCAGTATTCCTTCCACAAATGTGAACATGATGCCTTGGATGTTCAAGAGACCCTCCAAGATTCCACCATTTCAACACATTCCATGAGCTCTGGAAGCAGCCTATAGTTTTCTATCTCCTCTTGGTCTTATAGTACACTTGGAGTGTATGCATGAGCCAGATGTGGATACTGATTTTCACTTTAGCAATACTTTGGATACTAGGTGTCACTACAAGCTCTTTGGAAAGGAAGTCAGTTCTTCAGCTATCTTTGCTTCCACTTCCTGTTCACCGATGTTTTCCATAATGAAAACAATATAACCAAGGCTAGAAGAAGATTTTATTTCTTTCTTTTAAGGTAAAGTGTCTCATTTGGAAAAAGTAAGTAGGCTAGGCCAAAGCAAGGTAGGTTTCAGTTTATATTACTTTGAGGCTGATGGACTTCACACTGGGAAGGCAGGTATGAGTTAACAGAATAATCTTCATTCTAAAAGAGATTTCTAGTGGTCCTCATTGCACCCACTGCGTCTGTTCACATTGTATCACAGGGTTTTAATGTAGAGAGTGTCATGATAGTTGAGTGTCAGGTTAGTAGTGGAGAGGAGAAATAGTAACTAAGCATATAGTAACTAGAAGATTTGAGGAAAGATGAACTTCAGAGGAATAATAATGAAATTTTAACTTGCAAATGTATACATGCAAAACTAGCTGCGGGACTTGTGACCTCAATTAGAATCTAGAGCAGCTTCCTTCCTTAACATGAGTTTAGTGCCAGGTCACATAGAGAAGGGTCTTGGCAAGAAAACCCAGAGTGGTTTCCTATTTCAAAGATTTAAACCAAGTATCCATATACTCAGAAAGACATATATACTCTAAGCTCATCCCTTCCAAGCCTATTGCAAGCTGTTGTTGTTTTAGAAATACAATATTTGCCTTTCATGACAACCTCTTTTACTTACATGAATCTGACCAATAAATAGATCTATGTGAGCCCATAGTACACCAATCATTCCTACAACTATAGAGGACCAATCTCTGCTAACCAGAGAAAGAATTGCTATTATTAATTTTTTAAAAAAGCATCAAGTATGCTCTGAATTATGTGATTAGTATTCTATTTGAATCAAACTATAGCACACACCACTAATTATTCATTTTCGTCTGCTTTCTGGAGACAGGGGCTCTGATCCTCAGGATGCAAATTTATGTGAGGCAACATGGGAGACATTTTAAACAAGAAGGTCTCATGCTTAAACAAGAGAGAAATGGCAGCATAGAGGCCTAGAACCAGTGTCTGTTACTTGATTGTTAAAGGACAAGACTTTTTTTTTCCCCACAGAAAAATAAAAGAAGAATATGTGAAGTGGTGAATTTGTAGTCTTGATGCATTAATAATTAGATAATGGTCTTGAAAGGGCCCTGAGTTGATACTATTTCCAAAAGGCATGATCCACGAGTAGAATTAAGTTCATATACAAGTCAAATGGTAATCAACTTTTTTCCTTAAAGGTATTTTTAGGTTTCTTCCAAATATTTTTAGGAAGCTGCTTTGGGAGATTTTTAAATTGGTATGGGAAGGAAATGAACACTGGCTTTGGTGAGATTTAAAAAATATATTATTTAAATGATAATCAGTGTCAAAAAATTGGAAAGGCCCACATGAGATCTTCAATGGAAAAAATTTTGAGCCATTCACTGGAAGACCCATTAAAAAGTTTGAAAGAAGCCTGAATGGAAACTTTAAAAATAATTCAGAAGAAACAACAAAAAAAGGTAATTACCTGATGTAGGTAAGGCCTTTTCATACCGTCAGGATGATAAAACAGGTTGCTTATTAGTATGGCATATAGAGAGGACTCATTGAAAGTAATTGGGGAAATTAGTGATCAAGGTGGCAATTCACTACCATCCTACTTTTATTCTGAGGAAACAAATGCTTTGTTTAAAATGTCCCACATGAATCTTTGCAATTTCTCGGGCAAGTTGGAGATTCAGAAGAATAAGATTTTCTTGACTGCAAAACACTTACTTAAATCATTTCCTGAATAGAAAGGAGGTTTAAAAGGGGATTTAAAAAGTTCAATCTTGCTACCTGTAAACTTAAATATAGAAATGTATCAGGACTCAAATAGATCAATTTAATATCTTCGCTGCATTCTTTTAGCTGCAAAGACCTTTTTGCAGACCAATTTGTGACTTCAAGTTCCATCATGGCTAATTGCAAACCCAAACCCTACCACTTAGCAAGAAGATGAAATTTCATAAATGATATTTAGTATATAATATTTTTTCTTTATTAAAGTTTAATTAATTACTTAATTAATTTAGAATATTTTTCCATGGTTACATGATTCATGTTCTTTCCTTCCCCTCATCCCACCCCCATCCTATAGCCAACAAGCAATTCCACTGGATTTTACATGTATCATTGATCAAGACTTATTTCCATATTATTAATATCTGCATTAGAGTGATCGTTTAGAGCAGGGGTCAGCAACCTTTTTGGCTGTGAGAGCCATAAATGCCACATTTTTAAAAATGTAATTTCGTGAGAGCCATACAGTGCTCACAGTGGGCGCTCCTGTAACAGCGCCTGAAAAAAATTGACTTTATGGCTCCTGCAGAAAGAGCCATATCTGGCCCTCAAAAGAGCCAGATATGGCTCCAGAGCCATATGTTGCTGACTCCTGGTTTAGAGTCTACATCTCCAGTCATATCCCCCATTGAACCATGTAATCAAGCAATTGTTTTTCTTCTGTGTTTTTACTCCTACAGTTCTTTCTCTGGGTGTGGATAGCATGTTCCCCCATAAGTCCCTCAGAATTGTCCTGGATCATTGCATTGCTGCTAGTAGAGAAGACCATTACACTTGATTGTGCAGCAGTGTATCAGTCTCTGTGTACAATGCTCTCCTGGTTCTGCTCCTCTTGTTCTGCATCAATTCACATGGAAATCATCCAATTTATTATTCCTTTTAGCACAATAGTATTCCATCACCAACAGATACCACAATTTGTTCAGCCATTCCCCAATTGAAAGGCATCCCCTCATTTTCTACTTTTTTTCTACCACAAACAGTTTGGCTATAAATATTTTTTACACATATTTTTATCTATGATCTCTTTGGGGTACAAACCCAGCAGTGGTATGGCTGGATCAAAGAGCAGACAGTCTTTTAAAGTCCTTTGGGCATAATTCCAAATTGCCATTCAGAATGATCGGGATCAATTCACAACTCCACCAGCAATGCATTAGTGTCCAAATATTGCCACATCCCCTCCAACATTTATTACTTTCCTTTACCGTCATGTTAGCCAATCTGCTAGGTGTGAGGTGGTATCACAGAGTTGTTTTGATTTGCATTTCTCTAATTATAAGAGATTTAGAAAACTTTTTCATGTATTTATTGATTTTTTTAATTTCTTTATCTGAAAACTGCCTATTCATGCCCCTTGCTCATTTATCAATTGGGGAATGACTTGATTTTTTTGTACAATTGATTTAACTACTTATAAATCTGAGTAATCATACCCTTGTCAGAAGTTTTTGTTATAAAGATTTTTTCCCAATTTGTTGCTTCTCTTCTAATTTTGGTTGTATTGGTCTTGTTTGCACAAAATCTTTTTAATTTAATGTAATCAAAATTATTCATTTTACATTTTGTAATATTCTCTATTTCTTGCTTGGCCTTAAAATACTTCCTTTTCCAAAGATCTGGCAGGTATATTATTCTATGTTCACCTAATTTACTTATAGTTTCCTTCTTTATATTTAAGTCATTCACCCATTCTGAATGTATCTGAATTTATGTTGGTGTAGGTGTGAGAAGTGGGTATAAACCTAATCTCTCCCATACTGTTTTCCAATTTTCCCAGCAGTTTTTGTCCCAAAAGCTGGGATCTTTGGGTTTATCGTACACTATCTTACTAAGGTCATTTTCCCCAAGTCTATTCCATTGATCTTCCCTTCTGTTTCTTAACCAATGCAATATTATTTAGATGACCACTGCTTTATAGTACAGTTTAAGATCCAGTACTGCTAGGCCCTCATCCTTCACATTTTTTTTCATTAATTCCCTTCGTATTTTTTATCTTTTGTTCTTCCAAATGAACGTTGTTATAATTTTTTCTAGTTCAATAAAAAGTTTTTTGGTAGTTTGATAAGTATGGAACTGAATAAGTAAATTAATTTGGGTAGGATTGTTCATTTTTATTATGTTAACTTATCTTACCCATGAGCAATTAATGTTTTTCCAATTATTTAGATCTCACTTTAATTGTGTGGAAAATGTTTTATAGTTGTGTTCTTATAATTCCTGTGTTTCTCTTGGTAAAGAGATTCCTAAATGTTTTATATTGTCTAAGGTGATTTTAAATGGAATTTCTCTAACTCTTGCTGCTGAGTTGTGTTGGAAATATATAGAAATGCTGATGATTTATGTGGGCTTATTTTGTATCTTGCAACTTTGCTAAAGTTGATTATTTCGCTTTTTAGAATCCTTGATTCTCTAGGATTCTTTAAGTAGACCATCATACCATCTGCAAAGATTGAGATTTTAGTCTCCTCATTGCTTGCTTTAATCCCTTCAATTCCTTTTTCTTCTCTAATTGCTACTGTTAGTGTTTCTAGTACAATGTTAAACAATAGAGGTATAATGGGCATCCTTACTTCACTTCTGATCTTATTGGGAAGGCTTCTAATTTATCCTCATTGCATATGATGCTTGTTGATGGTTTTAGATACATACTCTTTATTATTTTTAGGAAAGGCCCTACTATTCCTATGCTTTCTAGTGTTTTCGATAGGAATGGATGTTGTATTTTGTCAAAGGCTTTTTTTGCATCTATTGAGATAATCATGTAGTTTCTGTTGGTTTGGGTGTTGATATGGCCAATTATGTGCATGGTTTTCCTAATATTAAACCATCTTTGCATTCCTGGTATAAATTCCACCTGATCATAGTGAGTAACCTTCATAATAACTTGTTGGAGTCTTTTTGATAGCATTTTACTTAAGATTTTTGCATCTATATTCATTAAGGAGATTGGTCTGTAGTTTTTCTTTTTCTGGTTTTAGTCTGTCTGGCTTTGGAATCAGTACCATATTTCTGTCATAAAAGGAATTTGGTAGAACTTCTTTGCTTATTTTGTCAAATAGTTTGTATAGTATTGTGATTAGTTGTTCTTTAAATGTTTGATAGAATTCACTTGTGAATCCATCTATCCCTGGGGATTTTTTCTTAGGGAGTTCCTTGATGGCTTGTTCAATTTCTTTTTCTGAGATGGGATTGTTTAAGAATTCTATTTCCTCTTCTGTTAATTTAGGCTATTTATATTTTTGTAAATATCCATTTCAGCTAGATTGTCATATTTATTTCCATATAATTGGGCAAAATAATTCTTAATAATAACCTTAATTTCTTCCTTATTATAGGTGAGGTCACCCTTTTCATCTTTGATACTGTTAATTTGGTTTTCTTCCTTTTTTTTAAATTAAATTAATCAGTACTTTATCTATTTTATTTGTTTTTTTTCAAAGTGCCAGCTTTTAGTCTTATTTATTGCTTCAATAGTTCTTTTGATTTCAATTTTATTAATTTCTCCTTTGATTTTTATGATTTCCAATTTAGTGTTCATTTGGGGATTTTTAATTTGTTCTTTTTCTAGTTTTTTAAGTTGCACGTCTCATTCATTGACCTCTTCCCTCTCTAATTTGTTGATTTATACACTTGAGGATATAAATTTTTCCCTGAGTACTGCTTTGGCTGCATCCCAAATATTTTGATAAGTTGTTTCCTCATTGTCATTCTCTTCAATGAAATCAGTAATTGTTTCTTTGATTTGTTCTTTGACCAACTAGTTTTGAAGAATTAGATAATTTAGTTTCCAATTAGTTTTAAATCTGTCTTTCTACAAGCCTTTATTGATTATGATTTTTATTGCATTATGGTCTGAAAAAATTGCATTTATTATTTCAGCTTTCCTCCATTTGCTTGCAATGTTTTTATGACCTTGTACATAGTCAATCTTTGTTTATGTGCCATGTGCTACTGAAAAGAAGGTATATTCCTTTTTATCCCTATTTGTTTTTCTCCAAATATGTATTAACTTTAATTTTTTCTAATATTTCATTGACTTCCCTTATTTCTTTCTTATTTATTTTTTGGTTCAATTTATCTAGTTCTGATAAAAGAAGGTTAAGGTTCCCCACTAGAATGGTTTTACTACTTCCTCCTTAAGCTCCTTTAGTTTCTCTTTTAGAAATCTGACTGCTTTGACATTTGATGCATATATGTAGAATGTTGATATTTCTTCATTATTTATACTGCCTTTCATCAAGATATAATTACTTTCCTCATCTCTTTTAATGAGATCTATTTTTGCTTTAGCTTGCTTTGTCTGAGATCATAATTGCTACTCCTGCCTTCTTTGTCTCATTTGTAGCCCAATAAATTCTGCTCCACCCTCTTACTTTTACCCTGTATATATCTACCTGCCTCAGGTGTGTTTTGTGTAGACAACCTATGGTAGGATTCTGGTTTTTAACCTATTCTGCTATCTGCTTCCTTTTTATTGGTGAGTTCATCCCATTCACATTCACAGTTATGATTACTGTCTGTGTATTTTCCTCCATTTTGAATCCCTCCGTGTACTTCTTTATGAAATATAAATTTATCCCATTTTATCTCTTTTCCCATTTCTCTTAGTATTATCATATTTTACACACACACACACACACACACACACACACACACACACACACACACATATATATATATATATATATATATATATATATACATTTCATCCTCTACAGTTTGCCACTATTCCCTCTAAGTATACTTCTTTTAGCTATCCTGATGATAATAACAATTTTTAAGAGTTACCTACATCATCTTTTCTTATAGGAATACAAATCATTTGAACTTATTGGGTTCCTTAAAAAAGTTTTTTTCCCCCTTTCTTAATTACCTTTCAGTGATTCTCTTGAGTTCTGTGTTTGGGCATCAAATTTTCTGTTTAAGTCTGGTTTTTTCTTTGTGAATGCTTGGATGTCTTCTATTTTATTAAATGATCATACTTTCCCCTGCAAGAATATGGTCAGTTTTGCTGGGTAGTTGATTCTTGGTTGTAGATCTAGCTCCCTTGCTTTCCAGAATATTATATTTGTAAGGTTTAAATTTATGTTTTATACTAAATATGAGAGTTATAAAGTAATATTGTGGTCATTGATTTTAAAATATTATAGCTTAAGTCAAAATGATTTTTAGCTGTTTTATTTATAAAGAGGTGGAAAGAGTGAAAGTGGAAAAATGTAGATAAAGAGACAGATTCTAACAAGCCTACCAGCCCTTCTCCAGTGAAGTCAGGCTCAGCCCCAGCAGGGGCTTCCCCAAGTATTTTTTCTCCATGTGGATTTCCTGGTAATCCTTAGACAGAAGTCCCAGTGGTGTCTTCAGCCAGAGTTCCACCAATGCAGCCTTCTCCAAAGCCAAGGCAGGGATCTCAGCCACTCGCTCCAAATGCCAGGAAGGAATGATCCCTAGACCATGATGGTCTCTTCTTTTATGCTTCTCTTTTCCACATCACTTCCTGTCTCCCCCTTCTTCACAGAAACCAATGGCAGTCTCTCAATTTGCCTAGCACTGCCCAAAAGGGGGTGGGGGAGACAGTGGCCTTTGGAGTTGTAAGCTTACTCTAGTAAGTGCCTTTTGAACTCTAGTACTTAATGGTAAGTAGGGTTACTTTAAATTATTGATTTGATTAGCTAAAAATAGGCAAGGGGAGAGTTAATCCTATTTTCACAATATTCCATGCCTTCTAGGCCTTCAGTGTGGATGCAGCCAGGTCTTGTGTTATCCTAACTGTAGTTCCATGATATCTGAATGACTTCTTCTTAGCAGCTTGTAATTCTTTTTACTTGGTCTGTTAGTTCTTCAATTTGGCTATAATATTCCTGGGCATTGTCAACTAGGAATTAAGTGTATGAGGTGATCTATGAATTCTTTCAATCTCCACTTTTCCCTCTTGTTTGAGAATATTGGAGCAGTTTTCTTGAATAATTTCCTGTAGAATGATGTCCAGACTTTTTCTTTTGTCGTGTTCTTCCAGTAGTCCAATAATTCTTAAATTGTCTCTTCTAGATCTGTTTTCCTGGTCTGTGGTTTTGTCAATGAGGTGTTTCATATTTTCCTCAATTTTTTCATTCTTTTGATTTTGTTTTATAGATTCTTGCTGCCTTGTGAAGTCATTTGTTTCTAGTTGTTGGATTCTAATTTTTAAAGACTGAAATTTTTCCTTGGATTTTTGGTCATCCTTCTTCTTGTGTTATGATTTTCTTTGTAGGTCTTCTTTTAACTTCTTTGCCTCATTTGCAAACTGGTCAATTCTGGCTTTCAAGAAATTATTTTCTTGTTTTAGTTCATGTGCCTCTGTTTCCAGATGACTTATTTTGCCTTTTAAGTTCTTTTCCCAATTGTCTTCTGCTTCTCTTAATTTTTTTTTGAATTGTGTTTTGAGTTCTTCTAAAACCTGTGAACAATTCACTGGAATTTCTGCATTTTTCTTGGTGTTCCTTGATCTTCCTCTGTTCCATTTGTTCTTTGTTCATTACCTGGATAGAAGCTGTCAATTGTAATTTCTTTTTTCTTTTTCTGTTGTTTACTCATATTTTTCCCTTCCTCCTCTCCCCCTCCACCCCCTGTCATTGGCTATAATCTTGCTCCTCTGTTTATTTGCTGGATCTGTGGGTTTAGGCTATTCTGTCCTGAAGGGGCCCCTTCTCTGCTCTGCTGATTGACTAGATTAGGCTGATGGAGTATTAATGAGCCCTGAGGTCAGATCTTCCCCAGCTGATAGCAGAGGCTAAAGGTGTAGGTGAGGATATGGAGTCTAAAGGGAGCTCTGCTTCCTGCCCTGTTATCAAGGTATTCTGTAGTGGTTGCAGTTTTCACCCTGGGATGGGAACTTAGCTGGATTCTTACCTCAGAGTTGGTGGGGAAGAAGTGTTGAATATTGAGCTTCCCTGCCCTCTGAAGGCTTCTTATTTGTCCTATTGATAAGATTAAGCCAGGGTGAGCTTATCTGCAGAACTCGATGTGCCTTGAGGCCAAAACTTCTAATGGGAGTGGGGACGAGATGGAGAGTTTTGGCTGCAACTAGACTGCCCTCTTCACACTTCTCTTGCTGCCTCTCTGCAGACTTTGGTCAGCACCCTGAGCCTGGCACAGCTGTGGTAGCAAGGCACTCCCTCCAGGCTGGTGCCCTCCCCCCATGATTCCAGCAACTGTCGGATCCTGGGATCTTCCTTCTTCCTTTTCTTTAAACCCAAGAATTCAAGAATTCAGGCTTTTTTGGCATACTTTTTTAGTTGAATCCAGCAGGAGCATCCCCCAGCTCTGTCCTATTATTAGATTTGATTTTCTGTACCCTTGAAGCACTTTGTTTTTGATTGGTATGGAAGGGTTTTCACAAAGCTTTGAATTTTTACTACATTTAAGTGGCCATCTTGACTCCATCTCCCTTAGTATATAATATTGAATAGTGAGACCCAGCTTGTCTTAAGGTATTTAGTGAAGATTTGTTACAAGGAAAAGATAAATAAGCTAGCGGTTTTTTCATTACTTAATGGATTGGTGTCAACTCAGGAGAAAGACTACTTTCTGCAATTATAGATGCTCTGAGTAAATGAAATTATAAATTAATTAAGATGTTCTGAACAAGTTAACAATTTGGATGTGTGGATACCCATATAAGATCATTCAATTTAATATAATGATTATTTTATACAAAAAGAATTAAGAAGTCCCTCAATAATGAGCCACTTCAGAAAAAGAATGGATTGAAGGATACTAGAAAAGGTTCATTCAGTTGTTTTTCCATCATATCTCCATGTCTAACTCTTCATGATCCCAGTTGGGGTTTTCTTGGCAAAGATACTGGAGTGGTTTGCCATTTCCTTCTCCAGATCATTTTACAAATGAGAAGACTGAGGTAAACCTGTTCTTTCTGACTCTAGGCCTAGCACTCTATCCATTATACCACCTCACTGTCTTCTAGAAGAAGTAACTAGAAAAGGTTAAAATAATTAAATAAATTTACTTATATATACATATTATTGTGATACTTCAGATAGTAGATAGATCTATGATGCCATCAATATGAATATTTCCTCTCCTGATATAGATTGCAACCCAATTCCACCTTCTCTTCCTGTATTTCTTTTGGCAACATCCTTCCACAAATCCTCTGGGGGTAGGAAGGAGGCTGTGTTGTAGACCCAAAATATTGATGGGTTTCCTCTTGAAGTCAAGAATAGAGAGGTTGTCTTTGAGTTTATCTGTCACTCTCATTACCTAAAAATCTATCTTTTTTCCTGGTATATATCTTTCTGATAAGATACTTTCTTCCTCTGATGTGATTTTTCACTGGTAGTGGCCACCATAAGACTCTCCATTGTTCCTTGAGTGACCCTCAACTTTATTCCTTATAGATTGAAATATTTCATGTCTTAAAACAATATAGTATCATTAGAAGATTATCAGTGTTTAAAAGATAGGTCTTTGTTTCAAGTAACAGTTTGGGGGTCATCAAAAGCACTACATAATTTCCCAAATGAAATCCAACTCATTCTCCTCCTTTTATTTAATTCTGAGCCAAGTTCATTATCCACTTTTAGCAAGTTTATTTCTTCTTTATTTATACTCAGGTAATCAAACAAAGTTACCTCTGTTGTTATATCTTTCAAGGCATATCATACGATGTTAACAAATGCATTGGAAAACATCTTGCTAGAGGAGACTCATTTGGGTCTCAGATGTTCTCTATTGGCTCAAATGCTTTTTTATAGTCAGCAAACAAAGAACACAGTAGAATCTTGTACTCTTTGCAATGTTCAGTCCATTGAGTGGTGTTAAGATGTTGGCTATGAGAGAAGATCATTTGTGAAAGCCTGCTAATTCCTTCTTCATATACCCTCATCAAGGATGCCCTCTCTATGGGTATAGATCAATGATGGCAAACCTTTTAGAGATTGAGTGTCCAGACTGCAACCCTCAAGTCACATGTGAGCCCCTGTAATGGTTAAAATAAATAGGACTAAATGTATAAAAATGTGGTTGCTGAACATATATTACTCAAGTCAGAATGACTTTTTTATGGCAATTTATTGACAAAAGGAGAAAGAGTGAAAGTAAGGGTAATGAGAGAGAGAGAGAGAGAGAGAGAGAGAGAGAGAGAGAGAGAGAGAGAGAAAATATTATTCTGGCCCAGTTCAAACCAGGCAGGGCTTCAGAGGCCCCAGCAAAGAGGTGCCCAGAGATAAACTAAACAAGGGTTCCAGCCATGAGGCCTTCTCCAAAACGGAAGCTTCTCCAGAGAGTAGTCCCTTCAAAAAGCCGGGAAAAAGGAGTCAGCCTTTTCACTCACCCACGTGGTAGTTCAAAGGGAGAGATTCAAGAACAGTTTTACCAAATTTCAGAGTCTCAGGTTCACAAAGCAGATCCTTCACCAGCCTCCAACTTGAACTCCAACTCCAACTCCAACTCCAACTCCAACTCCAACTCCGAAGAACTTCCCCTCACAGGAAGTTGCCACTGCTTTTAAAGATACTACTTTGTGTCACATCGTGTGCATTCCTTCCACTTTACATGGACCACTTGTAGCTTTAGCTTTGCTTAGGATTACCCAGGGGGCAGTCAGTTGTTTCTGATTCATCACTCACTTTTGCACATGTGGGTCACAGTCCTCTCCCACTTAAGGATAAAATGCGATATATACACTTCTGGTAATTAAATCTAAAAATAGGCAAGGGAGAGTTAATCTCGTCTTCACACCTCCTGCCTTACCCCAGACAGGGAAGGGAGAAAGTGCTCCCACTGAGCTGCTGGGCAGAGAGGTGGATCATGTGAGAAATGTGCAGAGGGTGAAGGGAATAGCCCCCTCCTGCATGATCCATAATACGTGCCATAGGTTTGCCAACACGGATATAGATTATATTCATAATAATGTTACAGAAAAATAGGAAAAGTGGGCATATGGGTTGGTAGTAATTTTTTTATTGCCTTTTGAGGGGTAATAATAAATCCATGACTTTCCCCAAGCATTTGACATCCTCCCTTTTCAAAAATATCTCATGAATCAAATCCTCAGTGCCCTTAAGCTTGTATCATTCAGATAAGCCTTAGTATTTAACCTTTGGATACAGAAAAGAACTACTCATATTTTTACAAACTCTAGTGAAAAATAGGTATTTGTAATTTTGTTTTGCTGTTTTTAAAGCCAATTTGTTTCTGGGAAAAAATAACCATGTGTGTTTCCAGTCTTTCCTTCAGTACTACATGTATGCTGCCAGGTTGCTAGTGTTTGGACAGATGCTTTCCTTTTTATATCTGCCTTTTCTTGCTTAATATCCTCAGAGTGGGGGTTGGGTGGGAGAGGACAGCATGACCACTTGAAGGGTGATGAATTGGATGTCACTGTGCAGCAGTCTTACATGGATCAAATTATTAGGCTGCTAGTTAATTGAATAACCTCTAAATTTAAAAAACAAAAACAAAAAACCAACAACAGAGCTTTATTAAGTTAGAAAATTCACAACCAATAGCATAATCAATAAAACATTAACAAACATGTCACTCTAGACAAACCTCTCATATTGATTTATTTTTAACATCCATACAAAGTCAGCTTTAGAAATAAACAACAGTCCCAGTGAAATGGGCATAACAACATATGCCAACCATCTAATTCCTTAGGGCAGTTACAAAGCTTTAGCTAATTACTACTTGTAAAATTCTTGGAGAATCTGCTAAAAAGAGATATAAAAATGTAAAGGGCTATTCATTGGTTCTCTGAATTAAAAATAGTTTGATACTAAAGACAGCAAGTAATGAAAATGAAAATGATGAAAAGTGATGAAAAAAAGTGATGAGAAGAGACGACTGGATTATGCCACTTCCACCATCAGTCTTAGGTGGCTATGTGTAATTCAAATTATTCAGTTCAACACAGATTTATTACAGACTCACTAGGAGCAAAGTTGTAAAAATAAACATACGCACAAATGTAACCAATTATTCTTTGTTCACTTTTGGTCTCATTTTTTCAAATTAAATTTTCAAGTGAGTGTGATTTTATTCTTGATTACGATTATCCCAAATGATAATCTCTACGTGGCTAGAGAGACAGTGCAGTAGGGGAGACAGAAACACTGATTTGCATCAGAGGATTTGGGTTTGACTTCTATTGTCTGTGAGGCTCCTTTGGATCCTCACCCAATTTACTCTACCTCTCAGATCCCTCAACTTCATCATGTACAAAATGAAGAGTTTGTACTAGATGGCTTCTATGACTCCTTCCTGGTCTAATCTATGATTCTATGGCCCCCAATTGTACAAATAGATACATTCTAATGAAGGATAAAAAGTGAGATTGAAGAGATGCTGGATAGAAATAACTGAACAGTTTTTATTTTCCTGTGTGCTTTTTAAAACCAGATAGTGGTCATTTATAATTATATTTTGAAACATGCTCATACAAAGGATTCTGTCATTCTATAAAAAGGAAACACATAACATAAGGAGACAATTATGCTAACGGTTAGGCAGACTAGAAAGATTTAAAGGAAAGTTCTCTCTTGTGACTTCCCATGTGCAGTTATTCAAATAGACGTAGTGCCTTCTGGAGATGAGATTTAGCTGCCAAAATGATGCTGATTTCCCAGGCTGAACACCACAGGAAGGGATGGCAGCAGACAGACCAGTGAGCATCATGTATGGAAAACTCATGAAGCTGGTATTATTATGGCATATTGCTATTACAAATGAACTAAGAGGCAGATGGACTCTACCTGGTAAATAGAAAAGACTGCATCCATGAATTCAGCCACCCATATGTAAATGTGGAAAAAAAAGAAAATCTTTGGAGGCTGTACTCTATTTATCTGCTGAAAATAGAAATTTCCTCTGTCCCCATAACTTTTCTTCCCAGAAAACCTCACCTTCGGGACTTGCACCTTCTCATGAATCCTTTCCTTGTTCTCATGAGATATTATCATCCCAGGCTTTTTAGAAGCAAGGGAGGGGTACTGAATGAAGAGGATGGCTGGAGTTAGGAAACCAGACTCTTCCCTAGTCTTAAACCCTGCAGAGAGTGTGGAGGATTAGGATCCACACTGAAAACAAAACAAAACACTGGAAGGGAGTCAGAAAGTTGGAGTTCAAGTCCTGATTTTACCCCTGGCTACCTGTGAGCTTGGGAAAATCACTCAGTTTCCCTGTATCTTTGTATATAAAAAGGGGAGAGAGGTAGCTGGGAGCACTAAGTTTCAGGAACTAAGAATAAACTCCTTAGTTTGATCACTTGTAACAACTTTCTTTTCTGTGTACATTAGAGAAATCCAGCTGTAAAAGACCGCCCTTAAGAAAGAGGAGCTGGACATGGGACTCTCTGCAGGAAAGAGCTGCCTTGTAGGCTCTCCTACTCCCTTCTGAGGATGGTTATTTATCAGAAGAGTGTAAGATGAGTGCCTGGAGGAAAGAAAAAAAATGAATTGAATTGTGTAGATTAAAATAACTGTATGGTACCACCTTTATTTAATTTATACTCTGGAGAGTCTTCCTTTAAAGACTTTACAACTCTGCCTCTACACTCCCCCACTTTTCTATGCTCTCCCTATCTCCTGCTACCTCTCCTCGTTTTCTATAGCAACCACAGGCAGCAGAACATTGGCTCCCCATAATAAAAATGGTTCCCAAGGTAGAGATCTTTATCTAGTTATATTAATAATTCACATGTGTCTAGAAATGGGAAAACAAAGGATTTCCACCTAAGCAGGATGATCTCGAGAAACCCTTTTGAAATACTTCCAAATGGAACCAGAGGACTGAAGGAGTTCATGGATTTGCTACATCAGTGAAAGGAATATGATCAGACAAAGGTGTAAAACAGGTAGATTTGGGAGTGTCAGTGGAAGGTTTCCAAACCTGATATATCAAGGAGAGCAGCCTAATTACAGGATTAATGGGGCCTATGGCTTAATGCCTGTTGTCTCAACTCCCTACTAAGATAACAGGATCAAGTCTTCTCATAGCTTAATCTAGACCTGAAAGTCTTTGGTGAACAACACAGCAAGCCTAATCATCTTAGCTAAAATCCTGTCCAATGGCAATAATATCACCTTCTAGGACATAGTCAATTAAATAATACCTTACATTTGTAAGTTATATCCTGATTTTCAGGATGTTTTTATAAGCATAATACAGGATCTCATCTGATTTTCAAGGCCATTCATTTATACTAGAGGCAAGTATTCATATCATCATTTTGCAAATGGAAGAAGGAAGGAAACAACACTTAGTAAGTACCAATTTTGTGCCAAGCACTGTGCTAAGTACTTTCTACAAATATTATCTTCTTAGATATTATTATCCCTGTTTTATATTTTTAAAAAACCGAGGCAGACAAAAGTTAGATGACTTGCCCAGGGTCACACAGCTAATAAGTATCTGAAAGTAGATCTGGATGCAGGTCTAACCTGACTCTAGGTCCAGCTCTCGATACACTGAACCATGTAGCTTTCTCAGAGACAAATGAAGTGCAGAGGGTTAAGTGACTACCCTGAGGTCACACAGCTAGTAAATGGGGTAGTTGGGTCAGAGCCCTCTGCCTGTGAGACCAGTGACCGACCTTATACACCAGTTTGCCTTAACAGAGAAAAATGCCCAAGGATCCTTGACTGGCTACAAGGCATCCTTGAGGCATTTTTTTTGCAGATCTAGAAAAAGCAAAGAAAATGACAGAAAAAGGTAGAATTAAATAAATTAAAGTCCATAAAGAGAACTTGTCATAATTCCAAGGTTTAACTCATAGCGGTTCTCACTTGAATGAAGCTCTTTGAGCTATTTGTCTGAGGGTCTCTTCATAATGACTTGTAGGGGGTGGGGGGACATATCAGAGTTTAATATGTAGTCAAAGCCTGCCAAGCCTGCCTCTAAGTTCTTTAGTTCCTTTCCTCACCCACATCTAGTCTTTTCAATCTACAAAAAGGTTTCCCTTATGTATTTCAAAGAGTGGAGAGCATAATGAAAGCATACAGCAATTGGAAATGAGAGGATGTGGGAATCAAGACTTAGCTTTAAGGTGTAGCTAGGTACCTTGGTGGATAGCTCCAGACCTGGATTTGGGAGAACCTGGGTTCAAATCTAGATTCCGACACTTCTCAGTGGAGCAAGTCATTTAACCCCAAAGGCTTAGCTCTTGCCACTCTTTTGCCTTAGAAGACAAAAAGTAGGGGTTAAAAAAAAGAGAGACCTAGATCTGCCACTTAATATTGGTGTTTTCTCATGCAGTTTCTTTGGGCTTGCTTGACAGCTTTAAATCAATCTTCCTATAGTATTGTAGAAAAGGTCGTGTAAATAAATAGCTAATTACCAAGTCAGAGCTGGAAGGGCCTTTAGGAACCTCTTATGCAACTTGCTGGGTGTCAGCTAATATAGCACAGTGGAGAGAATACTGGTCCTAGAGTCAGGAAGACCTAAGTTCAAATCTGACCTCAGATAACTATTAGCTAGCTGTGTGACCCCAGGCGAGTCATTTAACCCTGTTTTGCCTCAGTTTCCTCATCTATCAAATGATCTGGGGAAGGAAATGGAAAACCAGTCCAGTATCTTTGCCAAGAATACCCAAAAGGGTCACAAAGAGTTGGAAACAAGTAAACAACAACAAATTCAACTTGCTTTTTTATTTTAACAAATGAGGACTTGGCGATCTGGAGAAGTTGAGATTAACAGAAGGTCCCACAAGCAACAGATCCAGGAGTTGAACCCAGTGAAAGCTCAGAAAATGAAGCTAATTTTAATGAATTTTTAGGAGCTTTCTTCCTATTTTTTCAAATCCTTTTTCTGAAAATGAAGATTTTGTATTTGTTTTTGTAGATCTAATGGGAGGCATTGTGTAGAAAACATAACCTCTCTGGAAACCTTTCAAAATATGAATAGTTCTCATTTGGGAGTGATTTAGAGAGGATCTTTCTTAAAGGCAGGACAGGGTAATGATCCTTAAAAGTTCCCAAGATCCCTGATGCCACATGCATAAGAGTTGAACAAATAAACTTGAGGCAAGACAAAGGTAAAAGTGATTAAGGGTCAACATAGTAAACTTGGGTGCTTGAGCCATGATTTCATTGGCTTCTTCTGTGTCATTTTAATCCATAGTTTTCCCTAAATCCTCCAAAGAAGATTTACACAATACATTGGAGGCTTTCCTTTTTTTTTAAAGTATCTTGGAGGGTATCCATATCTGGGATAGACTTCAGCTGTCTATCTCTCATTCTTAACATCCTTATTTAGCAATGCATGCCCTCAATGATATTTTTAATGGCACTTATATTGCATGAAACTTATTGTTAGTGATACATCATACCCTAATATCCCCATGTACCTCTGTAGGCCCTTTGGACTATTTTTATTTTTATATATATATATTTTTTTAATATTATATTTTTATATTTTCTTATATATATTCTTATACATAAGAATGTATATTTCCTTTATATATATTATACATGAGAATATAAATTCTTATAATTTAAGAATTAATTTTAATTCTTCCGAACAGTAGTATTCCTTGGTTTATAGCTTGTAACAAACAGGAGAATATTAGTATTAAAGAGACAGACTTTTACAGCAGCAAAGTTTGGGATCACTGAAAGTGCCACACAATTGACCAAATGCAATCCAGCCTTACCCTTTCCAATTCCGGGCCCATTGTCCATCTCCATTACATATAGGATGGACCAAGTTCATGAACTGCCCCTTCAGTTACAAGTTATAGTCTGGGCAAGTGTCTTCCATTTACTTTGATTTTCCTGTGTACATGGTTAGATTTGCATGGATTTTACTGAGTTTTATAATGCTCCAGAGGTTGATAAATTAATTCAGGATCATCATCAAATTTGAAGGAGAACTTTGGCATCAACAAGGAATCTATTAGTTTGGACTTAGGTTCTTGCAGGCAAAAGAAGACTAAATATCCAGTGAACAAAGGACTCTGGGTATTACCTAGAACAATACCTTTTGTTAAAGTAGCATACAACAACAAACAGAAAAGGGATATCTTTCTCTATCCATTACCAACTAAATATTTGTTGTTGGAGTCCCTGACTCCAGACCCAGCTTTTTATCCACTGAGCTACCTAGTTGCCCACTAGATAAATATACATGTACTATAAAAACAAATAATATCACCATTCCCTTATAACAAACTTTTGGGCAGCAACACTGAACCAGATAAAGAGATATATCCTTCTGTAGGCTTTATTTGAATCGATGCCATGTTCTATGATGTCATTGCTATGGGAATACCTTCCACTTATTTAGAACTTAACCCATCTCTAAATTGGTAGATGTGTGAACTAACTCCTGTGGTGTAGTGAAGACTACCTTACGGAAAGGGAATGCCTGAGGCTCAGGGATATTAAGTGATTTGCCCTTGGCCACACAATTTTAAATGCCAGAGATGGAATTCAAACAGGTCTTCCTGATCCCCAAACTAACACTCCAGAGACCACACCACATTGTCTCTTCTTTTCTTCTTTTTTTCTTTATTTTTGAAACTTTACCTTCCATCTTAGAATCAATATTGGGTATTGGTTCTAAGGCAGAAGAGTGGTAAGGGCTAGGTATTGGGGGTTAAGTGACTTGCCCAGGGTCATGCAGCTAGGAAGTGTCTGAGGTCAAATTTGAACCCGGGACCTCCCGTCTCTGGGTTTGACTCTCAGTCCTCTGAGCCACCTAGCTGCCCTTGTCTCTCCTTTTCTAATGGTGCTGGGGAACTACTGTAAGATCCTGACCCTAAGTAACATTTTTCATCCCTTCTGCATGACTGTGAATACATGCAAATGTGCACTGACATACACACATATAAACAGTGTTTGCTTAGACACGCAAACCCTCTGCTTTGTGAAAACGACCCCTGAAATTGCTTAATCGGAGTGGGAAGCGATCCAATTTGTATGCTTTAATTTATCACATTTGGCTGCTTATTGTTGAACTTGCTCTATAATAAACTACACAGACTGGCAGATGGGTTAAAAAATCCTTTGGGTCTGAAGCAATTTTCACCAGCCCATAAAGTCTTCATTGAGCTCACCCAAGTTTATGGGTAGAGATTCATTCCTTTTTCTCCCTTCTAGTGATGCTCAACACCTGTTATCCACCCTAATCTAATCTAAGAGTCTACCTTCATCAAATCACCAAAAAATAATGCTTAAATTTCCCTTTCTGGTACCAATTCACACAATCCTCCCACCCCCAACAAAACAGTAATATAGGGAAGAAAGGCTGAGTTTATCAGTTTTCTTTTGGTCTTCCAGGGCACAGGGGTCCATGCTAACTTGTACAGTGGGAATGATATACTCTTATACTAGCCATAAAATGTTTAGAAAGGATTTTGGAATCCTGGAGTATGAGCCAGACGCAAAACACTGCGAGCCTTTTAAATAATAAACATCCTTACAACCCTCCCTCATTGAGATTATTCAACAAATAACATTCTTTTTAAAAATAAAAAGGTCCTGTCAATGACACAAAAATAATTTTACCCTCACATGACCTTTCCCTGTATAGATCCTTGAAAACCCCCTTGGTTGACTGGAAAATGTCATAAAGAGCTTTTACTCAGTTATTATTGTTAGAAGCTTATTCTGGGTTTACATTTTTTGACAGCAGATCTGTCTTACACTGAGCCCATGGCCTCTTTTGCTAACAAAATAAAGGTAAACCTCTTATCCAGGCCTTAAAATAAACAACTGACAGGCATGGGTAGGAGAAAAAGAAATATTTAGGCTATATAGGCTTTTGTGTGATCCCTTATGTACGCTGACTTGTGGGTTATAAGTGACTCAGATAAATTGGGTAAAATATTTGCCACAATCCTGCTATGTGATGGAGAACTCCATAGAAAGTATATTATGCTCTTTACTTATATAGCTTTGGAAAGAATTTTTTGCGGAAAATGAATTTAAATTCCTATAAATACAATTAAAGTTGACAAGATTTCTCATGGTGAAAGACTGAGTTAAAGGGAGAACTTAAAGTTTCCCATCCAGCTCATAAAGCCTTGGGTAGCTGTTGATAATATGAATTAAATTAATCAAAATGGATAAAAAGCTAATGATCCACTTGGGAACAAAATTAGCTCCTTAATGAAAGAAATGGAGTTAAGAAATTATAATAGAATATTAGCAGATGTGCCCTTTGGAAATTATAAATTTACAAAAATCTCCTTATGTAGATATTAGTTTGAGTCAAATTATCACTAAATCTGACCCTGGAGATGTGTTCTGACTATCCTCCTTAGAAGATCTGAAATCCTTTATCACTGCTTTAAGGGAAGCTGCCTGTGACAGACAATCTGAGCTACAGGCTAGATATGGTTAAAAAAATAACTTTGGGGTTGATTTCTTACAATGCTTTTGCTAACATTTTTGAGAGCTGGCTTTCCTTCTCTCTAGTTTTAGGGCATGGGGCCCTTGGGCCTAGTAATCCCTCAGTAAGGCTTTTTGAGAAGGTTTACATGCAAGTAAAACAGGGATTTTTGTAGCCAATGTGATAAAAAAAACAACTTAGTCTACTGAGAGCTTTTGTTTCATAAAGGGATAGTATGTGCAACTGGAACGGTCAAGATAGAGTAAGGGATTAAGGCGAAGGCCAGAGAATATTCAAATCTAGGTCTGTTTCATTTGGCAAGTGGTCATCATTATCATCATCATCCTCATGATTGTCATCATCCCATTTTAGTACCTTAATGGAAGTGTGACCTCATCTACTTGGATACTTCTACTGGTATATAAAAAATCAGTCCATGATGTTTTATCCTGGGTGATCCTTGTCCTTCCAAAAATCTTCCCTAGGGGATCTGTTCAAAATATGCTGGCAGCCTTCTTGGGGGCCTTTTAATATTTCACAGATACCAATACAATACTCAGAACGTTCATTTGTTATCCCTCACACTCACTATATGACCAACCCACCTCCTTTGCCAGTCAAACATGTCCTTTATAATGCTTTTTATGCCCCTTGCACACAAGTCATCATTGGTAATGTGCTGCAGCCTATTTACAGCCATCAACATTCATTCCATTGCCCTGTGAGTCACCTGCAATTTTGATTCTTCAGGGATCCTGGTGTTCCATAATTTGCTAGCACATAGCACCATGGGGAGACTAATGGTGTTAAAAAGATGGGCTTTCTTTCCGCAGCAGATAAGTGGTCAAAAAGCATAAATGAATAGTTTTCCAAAGAAGAGAAGCAAACTATCATCCGCCTTCTAAAAAATGCTCAAAAACATGAATAGTAAGAGAAATGTAATTTACAATAACTCTTAGGTATCATATCACATCCATCAAATTGGGAGGAAAATGGAAAAGAGAATGTTGACGGGGCTGTGGAAAAACAGGTACATTAATTCACTGCTGGTGGGGAGGCGATGTGGTCCAAACATTTTGGAAAACAATTTAGAATTATTCCAGAAAAGTGACAAAATTATTTACGCTCTTTGACCTAGCAATCTCACTATTGGAATTATATCTCAAGGAGATTACTGACCACAAGCAAATACTCATGAAAGAACTATTTGTAATAGCAAGAAGTCAGAAAGAAACCATGTACCCTGAAATTGGGGAATTGCTAAACAAACTGTGATGTATGAATGTAACGGAATATTCTTGAACTACAAGCAATGACAAAGAATTAAAAAAAACATATGACAATATTGGTACCAAGTGATGCAGAGAAAAGAAAGCAGAGCCAAAGGAACAATATCCATAATATTACAACTATAACAAGGAGATTCGGATTAAAACAATAAAGGTTGGGATGGCCTTATTAAAGGTAAAGCTGCAACCTTTCCATTTGTTTGTTTTAAAAAATGGAAGAAACTACTAATGTGTAAGTTTGAATATATTATAAGTTATGATCAATGAAGTTTTAAAAAATTTATCTTGCTTAACATTAATAATATGGAAATAGGTCTTGATCAATGATACACGTAAAACCTAGTGGAATTGCTCATTAGCTATGGGAGTGGGGAGAAGGAGAGGGAAAGAATATGAATCATGTAACCATAAATCAATTAATTAATTAAATCAATTTTAAAAAAAGTATATTGTTTACCAGGTTTCAGAAATTATATATCATGGGGCCCTGAACTATGAGTTTGTTAGGATTTATATGCTAAGTTCGAATAAATTCATCAATTAAAAATAAGCTCTTATACCAGGGAATTGATATATATGCTTATCTCTAAACTTAAAATGCCCAAACAACTATTCTTTGGACAGTAAGTATAGCAGGGTTTTGGGGGTTAAAGATGTGGAGGTGAGGAGAGACAGAAAGAACCAGAAGAACTAATGGTAGATCCATAAGAATAATGGCTTAACAATAAAGAAATGATCAATTCTTATGCACAGCCTTTTTTAAAGCTTACTCATGATTGTTATATTTAAAAGTGCCTGGAATCTGCTTTCCTCTCTAGGCTGACACATATTTGTAAAAATCACTAGTTCTTTTTGTTCCTAGCTAGAAAACATAAGGCTCAAAGATCAGGGGACACTCAACGCTGATCAGCTTTGGTTTAGATATCATATGTGTAGCAACACTTCCCAAATCAAGACAGAGGAGGCTCTGGGTGGCTGTATCAGAGACTAACATGTCCTTGCCATATCCTTAAAAAAATCAATAAATTACAATTAGGTGATTTCTTTGTAGGGGCAGCGAGATGGTACAGTGGATGGAGCCCTGGACCTAGAGTCGGAAGACTCACCTCTCTGAGTTCAAATCTGGCCTCAGACACTTATTAGCTGTGTGACCACCCTAGGCAAGTCATTTACCCCTATTTGCCTCAGTTTCCCATCTGTAAAATGAACTGGAGAAGTACAGAGCAAACCACTCCAGTATCTTTGCCAGGAAAAGCCCAAATGGGGTTATGAAGAGTCGGACACAACTGAAACAGCTGAACAACTGTTACCTTGTGAGCATGAACTAGTTTTCCCTCCCTTCAATATCAAGTCTGACTGAAATAATTTCCTATTTGGGGTAATATGCCTTCCTCATCTACTTGCTTTTTCCTGTGTGAATTGTGCTTTACAAATGTCTCATCTCATCCTCAGAACATTCTGGGCAGTAGGTGCTATTATTATTCCCATTTTATAGTTAAGGAAACTGAGGCAAACAAAACTCAAATGACTTGCTCAATGTCACACTGTTATCAAGGGTCTAAGGCCATGTTTGTGCTCAGGTCTTTCTGACTCCAGGCTTAATGCTCTATCTACCATGGCACATAGATACTTCCAAACAGAAGCATTTGGAGAACCTCACCATCTACATGGAATCCCCTTCCCATCTGGACTTTGCATCATGAAAGTGGCAGATTCCTCTGATGCTCATATGTATTTCTAGTTTATATTTCACTTATTACTACTCAAAAGATAGTTGCATGAAGTTTAATTTGTGGGCAAGATCGCACCTATCAGGGAATTTCATCTGACATTCATATGCAGAGGCCATGATCATAGTTTAGTGTCCCCTGAGCAAGTAAGATCCCAGTTCAAGTGCCACCTCTGTCAAATATTGGATGTTTGCTCCTGGGCAAGTCATATCAACTTGTCACTATACTAGGGGAGTCTAAGCCACTCTGTAAGAATATAAGAAGGTGCCAACCTATATGGATAAATGACTCTCCTTATCTGAGTTTCTCATAATGGTAATTTTGCAGGCTGTCCCTAGCTCGGTTTCTTTTCAACTCTTACCTTCTTCTTAGTATCAATTCTAAGACAGAAGAGTGGTTAAAGGGCCAGGCAATCTGGGGTGAAGAGACTTTCCCAGGGTCACACAGCAGAGGATGTGTCTGAGGCCAGATATGAACCCAGATGTTCTGAACTCTAGGCTGGGTGCTGCATCTGCTGTGCTGCCTACCTGTCCTCTTACCTCACTTTTAATATGCACAGAAGATACTTTCTTGCAGGTGAGTCCAGTGGCTTGGATTTAACTCCTGTGACTTTGAACGAGTCACGTCATCTTCAGAAGTCTCTTATTTCCTCATTTTTTTTTGCAGCTTTAAATCTATATTATCTTACTGATACTTTTGTTCCATTAATCAAATGCTTTTTTGTTTGTAATCAATAAGCACTAAATGTAGTCACATTTACATTTATTATATGTACTTTTCTAACAATTGTGTGGCTGCAAAGATGTGGCCCACTGTTAAATATTACCTACAAAAAGCTAGTTGCCCCCTTTCCATGTTCTTATCAAGAATGCCCATGCTAATGTTTTATGGGCACTTTTTTTTAAATGCTCTTCTTCATCTTTACTATTTACTGTCTTTGAGATGTTTTGAAAATTGATCCTCTAATGTCTTTAAAATCCTGTTTACCTCCAGAATAAATTTCATTTGTAACTCAGACCCATTTACTCTTGCCAACTTTGTCTATCATTCCAATCTCTCATTTAGTACATTGGGTATTAAGGCTATAAAATATAGTTACTGGAGTTCCATTGCCTTCAATGAAAAGACCAAATCACAATAGGAATGCCAGAAGATCTGTTCCATTTCCCATTTATTTGTTGTCTGCTTCCCAGTTTAATTTATTAATATTCAAGGGATGACAGTTTAGTTGAATCTCACATAAAATTTTCTGGAGACTTTCCTTTTCCTTTCCTTTTTTTTTTTTTTTTTTTTTTTTTTTTTTTTTTTTTTTGCTGTTTTAGGCTATGCCGTTGTTTATAATCTTTCTTCATTTTCCTCTATAGTAATGTTTTATATTTTAGATTTTATTCTAATTTTGTATTATTCTTAAACTAACAGTCTTTGCTTAGTTAGATCAGATGTTTGCTGATTAAGGTTGTTCTGTGGCAACTGAATTGTTCTCTCTCTCTCTCTCTCTCTCTCTCTCTCTCTCTCCTTCTCCCTCTACCTCTCCCTCTTCCCACCACCTTTTCTCTTTCTCTCTCTCTTCTAATAGAATTTATTTACAAGCATCACAGCCCCTCTTTCCCATTCTCACATCATAAAAGGTATCATCCAGTGGACATATGTGTGTATATATATGTATATATATATTATAACTTTCATTTTTCCTTTTTTCAGTTCGTTCTCTAGAGGTAACATTCACAAGCTATTCAAGTATTCAGTCTGTAGTTGTATATAATGATCTCTTGATTCTACTCATTTTCACTGTTCATTATCCCATGTAGTTCTTTCCAAGTTTTTTTTAATTAGTCTGATTTTCATTTCTTATTCCATCACAATCATATACCACAATTTGTTTAGCCATTTCCGAATTGATGGGCATCCCCTCAATTTCCAGTTCTTTGCCATCCATATTTTGGAACATATAGATCGTTTTTCTTTTCCCCTCGATCTTCTTGGGAAATAGACCCAGCAAGGATATTGCTAGGTCCAAGGATATACACAGTTTTATAACTCTTTTGAGTGTAATTCCAAATTGCTCTCCAAAATGGTTGGATCAGTTCACAATTCTACCAATAGCGTTTTAGTGTATCTGTTTTCCAACATCCTCTCCAACATCTATCATTTTGCCCTTTTGTCATTTTAGTCAATCCGATGGG
Source organism: Gracilinanus agilis (assembly GCF_016433145.1). NCBI lineage: Eukaryota > Metazoa > Chordata > Mammalia > Didelphimorphia > Didelphidae > Gracilinanus > Gracilinanus agilis. The sequence continues at coordinate 603,127,728 of NC_058130.1, read as the reverse complement.
TGTGAGATGATAGCTCAGAATTGTTTTGGTTTGCATCTCTCTAAATCAGTACCGATTTGGGGCATTTTAAAAATATACCTATTATATGACTTTGATTTCTTCATCTTGAAATTATTCATGTTTTGACTATTTATCATTGGGGCATGACTTTTATTCTTATAAATTTGACAAAGTTTTCTATATAGTTTAGATATGAGACCTCTATCCTAAAGGCTGTCTATAAACCCTGCCCCCCAATTTTCTGCTTTCCTTTTAATTTTAGAAGAGTTTGTTTTATTTGCATAAAAACATTTAAATTTAATGTGTGCAAAATTATCATTTAATATCTCACAAAGCTCTGCATCTCCTGTTGACTCATTAATTCCTCTCCAATCCATAAATCTAATAGGTAATATGTTTCCTGTTCTTCTAATTTACTTATGATGTCTCCTTTTACATATAGATCATGTCCATTATGATCTTAAAACTACTTCAAGTTTTCCTAGTAATTTTTACCAAATAGTGATTTTTTATTCCCAAAACCCGAATCTATACTTTTTGTCAAATACAAGGACTATGATCTACTACTATTTGTTGTGTGTCTGTCCTGTTCTAGTGATCTACCTTTCTCTTTCTTAGCCAGTACCTAATAATTCTGATAATTAAAACTACATAATATAGTTTAAAATCTGATACTGCTAGACTTCTTTCTTTTACATTTTTAAACAACTGAATTGTTTTAAAAATTCACTTAACAAATGTGATTGACAATCAAAGTCTATGTTTTTCTTTTATAGCTTTCCAATTTTTCACAGTCAACATTTTGTTTAAATAGGTTGGTCTAGCTCTGCTACAATTTTTTTTTTTTTTTGGTATTTGCTTTGACCTTTGTTGTAATTAGCCAAAGAGCATGTATGACGTATGCTAAATTCTGTAGTAACTCCCACACCAAAAATGAACAGTTTCTTGTCTGTAAGATTTGATTAATTTCATTGTATGATGACGGTGCCTGGTGCTTACTATTTCCAGTACCTTTATGACATCTTAAAGTCATAAATACAGAAGGTTTAAGCTTATAATCTATAAGCTTTTAGAGTCTTTCAATTCCTTTTCTTCCAGATTGCCTATCTCTTCTATATTTTGCCTCCCCAATTTATTGTTTCTTTGGAAATATTGGTCATCATGATTTGAGAAGATTAAGATTGGTTCTGCATCATTTTCTTATCGATCCTGTTTACAATTAACTGACTTTGTCCTGTAAACTGTTTTTGTCCTGTAATTGTTTGCCAGGGTTCTTTGTCTCTAAACTTAGAGTGCAACTGACCTGTAATAGGTTAAGTTTAGAAATCCAGTTTTCCTGTCTCAAGGAATCTTGCTAACTTTGGTGAATGTGTGAGTAATCAAGGGAGTTAGGCTTGATATCTTTACACCATCAAACTATCCTTCAAGGATGTCTAGTTTGCTGTCCCAAAGTTGGGGCTGCTCTCTCTTAAACCTGGACTCAAACAATGAGCACTTCTTAGTCTCATGAGAGAAGAAGAGAAATTGCTAGCTCCCATTACCAAACTTTCAACCAATGATGTTGTATCCTGCATGTCAGCTTTGTAACCAATAATTTTGTATTTAATCCCATGATGTCATCTACTATCTTCTGTTCTTTGTTCTGTATTTCCCAAAACATATAAAGGGTAACTGTCCTTTTATGCATGGTCTTTAGAATGAGTGGAGACAAGGCACTGACCCACTAGTAGCATACCTCTGCTAATAAATGTTATCTTGTGCAGAGACCTGCCTCAGTTTACCCTTTTGTTCAAAATTTTAATGCTACAGATTCTAATTTTTCTATTATGCAAATTATTTCTGTTACGTAGTCTACAAATTCTCCTTTCATGATTTTTATTTCTCTTGACCATTCGAGGAGATCCTGCTGTGCTTTGATTCTCTCTTTGGAAACCACAGGGTCCTCTTCTTCATCAGGAGATGGTGATTTATTTTTCTTTGTTTTGAAATATTAGCTCAGGGACTTGTTTAGACTTGTTTAGATGTCCTAGAGGAGATCTTCCCTATTATTAGTAATATCATTCCTGCTAGTGCTCAAGGTTTTTTAGCTATTTTTCTTCTTCCTGAGATCTTCGGTAATTTCAGTATTTTTTCTTTATTCTCTTATTATTTCTTTTCTGATCCCTTCCCTTTTGAAGGTGGATCCTTTGAGAGATGGACCTCAAAGCTATTTCATAGTCTTCCCATGCTGGGGAATTCACTTTTATCGGCCTCAGTGACTTGTGTGATGAACAGAAATGGGCTTAGCTGGATGCCAGTCCCCTTTCCTTTAAGTCTTGTAGACACAGACACAGATACACAGACATGGACACACACACACAGGCACTCTGCCTCTCATCCTTTGATCCTTAGCGCTCTGGCTGAACCCTATTCTAATACAATGTGCTGCTAGGTTTCTGCCACAGGCAAATATACTTCTGCCTTCCTGTTCCACCACCTCCTTCACACTGTGGATAGAGTGAGGATCGAATGGAGTTTTTTTTTATTGTTGTCTCAAAATGATAGAATGAGGGGAGAGAGAGAGAGAGAGAGAGAGAGAGAGAGAGACAGAGACAGAGACAGAGAGACAGAGAGACACAGAGAGAGAGACAGAGAGACACAGAGAGAGAGAGAGAGAGAGAGAGAGACAGAGAGAGAGAGAGACAGAGAGAGAGAGAGAGAGACAGAGAGAGAGAGAGAGAGAGGTGTCTGGCTAAGGAGGGTATTGTAGCAGCTAGTTAGCACAGTGGATAGACTATCAGGTCTGGAGGACCTGGGTTCAAATATGACCTCAGACACTTCCTAACTGTGTGACCTTGGGCAAGTTATTTAACCCCAAATACCTAGCTTTTACTGCTTCTCTGCCTTAGAATGGATAATTAGTACCCTAAGATAGAAGGTAACGGTTTTAAAAAAATAAAGGCAGACATGCCAAAGGAGTACCTTAGGGAGCAGACATTAGCTTTATTGTTATTTCATTAAGATTCTTAGTGTCTTAGACCATGAAGTCATAACATGATTTGCTTTTTGCGCAAAATTCTTATTTTGGAAAGATTTGAAAGATTATGAGGATCAGAGAATATACATGTATGTGTGCATATGAAATCACACATATATGTACATTTGCTAGTGTTTATGTTTCCTTTCATATTGATGTTTCTATCAAAGTATGATTTGACTTTGAAAGACTTTATTAATTTTTAGTTTTGTTCAGTTCAGTTTCAATTCTTCAGCTTTTCTATTTCATATCTATCAATGTAAACTGGCACAAAAGATTCAAGTATCTTTGTGTGGTCTCATTGGGAGCCTTGCAAAGTGATGACTCAAGTCATGGAATGACATTTACTTTTGCCATCAAAAACTTTTCTATTTGCCTTTTTAAACAGAGCTGCTAACCATTAGAAGTTCAAAAATCCCACCTCAAGATACTTAGAAATGATAACCTCTCCCAGCCTCAGTTTCCTTATTTGTAAAATGGGTACAATAAAACTGACTATTTCACTGGGTCATTGTTAGGATCAAACGGACTAACATAAATGCTAGCAGTGATTATTATTAACTTAAAAATTATATCCAGTTTCTTTGTGCCATTTTCATGAGTTTGGGGGGTAAAGAATCCAGTACCTCTTTGACATAATCTGGTGTCTACATAAAGCTTTTCCAGTTTAATAGAACAATTCAGATTTATGACGTGTGCTAGTTTCTAAAGCGCATCTTTCACAAAAATCTTAGTAGCAGTTTGTGTAAGGGTCATTGTCACTATTTTACAAAAAGAGAAAAGAGAAACCAAGGCTTGCTATGTTAAGAGACTGAACTACTTGTATGGTCAAACGCCTGTCAAGTAGCAGTCCGAACTTGAACTAAGGTGTTCTGATGTCAAGTCTCCCATTCTTTCTTGCTACTTGTGCTAGGATCACAGGATCATAAATCTGGAGTGGGAAGGTACTTTAAACATCCGTTAGGCCAGAGGCATCAAAATAAAATACAATCTGAGGCTATATATTATATTAGAAAACTACATGTTAATATTATGTTCTATTGTGTTTTTATTTTGTTAAATATTTTCTAATTACTTTTAAAAAAGCCTCTTACTTCCTTTCTTAGTAACAACTCTAATACAAAAGAGTAAGTGCTAGGCAGATCATTCACTGTCTCCCTGGCCATCATCCTGACCTCGGTGTTGTTGCTGAACTTCACTGACTCTGGAAGACGGACTGAGGCTGATGACTGCCCAATTGTCTTACCTGAACCCAATTTGCTCACAAGTCAAAGCATTAATTACCCCATGATGTCATTGGTCCTCTTTGAACAACAATGTAAGGTTTACAAAGTGTTTTACTTATGTTATATTATTTGATTCTTTCAAGTATCCTGTGAGGTAGGTGTTATTGTCATCCCCACTTTACAGGTGAAGAAACTGAGGCAAACAAAAGTTAAGCGACTTACCCAGGATCACCTATACAAGACATGTCTCAGGAAGAATTTGAATTCAGGTCTTCCTGACTTTAGAGCTCTATCTGAAGCTAGTCCAAGGTGAGCTCTGAGCCCAAGTCTTCTGATTCTTATTCTACGGTCATTTATTTTCTATTCTATCACATGACACTGCACATTTGGATGAAGTCTCTAAATTTAGTAAGATTGCTTCTAAATGACAGAGACTTGATTGACACTTGAAGCTATTTCTATTTGATAGGGGCTATTAGATCATTCATTCTCCTGGCAACAGCCTTGAAAACTAATTTACCCCCACACCACAATGAGGCATCGAAGTGGACCTTTCCACTAAACTGCAGGATTATGAGGACACAAATCTGGGATGCTGTAGAAAGCAGATGGGAAGGGGCTGAATGCTTCTATCTCTTTTTCACCTTTCAGTTTACTCTGCTCTCCATTCAAGAATTTTTAAAATAGCTGTCAATTTAAGGGATAGTTAAGTGGAAGAACATATTCAGGATATAAGAAGTTATAGTGTTGGAGAAGAGACTGAAAAAATAAACTTAGATATTGAGAGGTTGCTTGAGGCAAACCTTGGAGGAAGATCCTGAATTTCGTGAGCTTTTTTTTTTTTTAAGGAATTCAGGCCCTCTTCATCTCCCTCAGTCTCAGCAGACCTTAGCCACTAGGAGTGAGAAATCCAGTGAGCTGCCTGAAGCTGATGCTAACCAAGAATTTATTACAAGTTTTTATTGCTATTTCCAACTGAGAACTTTCCTTCAATCATTTATGGAAAACATAAAAGCCAGTGGGAATCAAATAGGATAAAACAAGATCAGAGCCATTCTTCCAGATGCTGCTCACAGCTGTTTTTTTTCACCCCTTATACAATGGGAATGAGAAAGAAGGATATTAGATTATATAGCTTGGGTCTAAAACATTTACTTTAAAGCTTCCCCTTCATGATCCATATCCTTCCAAAGAGAATGTGGGATTGAGATGTGGATCCCAAAACTTTCAAAGCTGTTTTCTTTTCCCTTTTATCTCATAGGGATCAGCATGAAAAAAACAATAAGAAGAAATATGTTCCATAAAAATAAAAATTCTCTCTGGGGGGCTGTCGGATATGGCAGTGATTTCAGAAACAAGATGGAATGCACCAAAGAAGTATTTGCTTGCCAGAACACAGAAGGCTTATTCCTCTCTCACCCCATTTCAAAGGACCACTGGTGCCCCAGCCCTGAAAAGAAAGGAAAATAGAATTTTTCTAATTTTTACTCATCATTCAGAGGCTTTAGTTTCTTCTCTTTAGCAACTGATACCTATTCTTTTTAGTCATCCACAGATCAGATCTTTAAGCACTTTAAGGTCAATCAGTCAGATTAATATTCTTCATAACCCAAGTCAGGATTAGCAGACAGAAAAGAGAACTCTTTCCTTCTTGGAGTGACTAGATTTTTCTTTTTTTCAGTCACCCTCTCTTCCAACTAGCAATCCCTGGAACCATCAAGAACATAATACCTTTTAGGTTGCTGGCACTCTGTCACTCTAGAAAGAAGCAAAACTGAATAACAAAAGACTTTTATCACCTATGTGCCCTCATGAGGTCACCAAAGGTAAAGGTTCATATCCAAAGTGTTGGGGCCCTTCTTCGCCTTCTCTTGACATCAAGAAGACACTACTTTGCCCTTCAGTAATACCTTCTTACCTAGTGACAAAGCAACCTTCATTTTTTGCTCAAGATATATCAATGGGAGTGGGTGGGAAATGTTCAGAGGAATTATTAAACGAGGAAAGATATTCCTTGCTAAAGAGAGGAAAAGAAGATAGAGAATTTTAAATGATTTTAAAATTCTACTTAAGGGAAGCAGGATTTAGAACTGCAAATAACTTTAGAGGACATCTGGCTCAACAGCATCATTTTACATATAATGAAATTGAAACCTGGATACATTAACTGATTTGGCAAAGGTTATATAGGCATTAAATAGCAGAATTAAGATTAGATAAATCCAGGAAACTAGATAAAACTATAACAATTAGAAGCAGAACTTCAAAGGGGAAAAAAATCACTTGTCTATAAGAACTTTAAGAGTACCTAGAAGAAATGAAACAAGAGATAAAAAATGGAAATATATGTAAAATAAGATCTTTGAAAGAAAAAATTGAAATAGAATATATAGCTTAGGATGGGTAAAAGACTTCCTTGACCAAGTAACAAGACTCCCTGAAAAAAAAGAATAGATCAAACAAAACTCAAAGATTCCATAAGTCAACAAGAAATATTAGAACAAAATGAAAAGACTGAAAAAATAGAAAGGTAACTTATCCAATAAGAACAAGGAAAGAATTTAAGAAATGAGGAGCTTTAAAAAATATTTTATTTTTTCCTTATGTACAAACAATTTTTAACTTTCATTTTTTTAAAGTTGAGTTTCAAATTTTCTTCCTTTTTCTAGCCCTCTCTTTTTCACTCCCTTTCTGCCCTCACTGCTCCCTGATAGAGTAAGAAATCTGATATAGATTTTATAAGTAGAATCATTTAAAACATTTTTCTGTATTATTTATTTTGTGGAAGAGATCTCAAACAAAAAAAAAGAAGAAAGAAAATTAAATAGAGTATCTTTTAGTCTGCATTCAGACTCTGTCAGTTCTTTCTTGGAGGAGAGATGGAATTTTTCATCATGAGTCTCCGGGATTTTCTAGGATCACTGAATTACTGAGAATAATTAGGTTATTTACAGTTGTTCATCAAGCAACATTACTGTCACTGTATATAATATTCTGTTTCTGCTTACTTCATTTTGCATCAGTTTATCTGGTCTTTTCACCTTTTTCTGAAATCATCCAGTTTCTATTTCTTATTGCAAGTGGTATTTCATCACTATCATATAACACAACTTAATCAGCCAATTCTCAAGTGATGGACAACCCCACAAAAAAATGAAGTTCTTGATAAGGTAAAATTCAGTTTAGTTTTCAATCTATTTAACTTGATGGAATTTCTAAATTTGGATGAGAATCTAAACTTGAATGAGAATCACAAAACAGTAAGATATGGCAAAAATAGATTTGGGAGTCACTTAGGAAGTAGTTGGGGGTAAAGAAGCAAGAATTCAGTAAGACACTATTTGGGTGCCCAGAACAAATGTGTATGAGGTTGAATGGAGGGGTAGAGAGGAAGATTTATTTAAAAGAAAGCTTGAAAGATTAACTTTAAAAGGGAGTTTGGAAAAGTTCTTCTGAGAGGATGAAGTCCTAAAGTAGAAACAGAGAGATAGGTGTGGAATGCATGAGAAAACTGGCCCCTTTAAATATTATTGTTCAATCATTTCAGTCATGTCAAACTCTTTGTTAAAACATGTGGGATTTTCTTGGCAAAGGTAGTAGAGTGCTTTGCCATTTCCTTTTCCAGTTCATTTTACAGATGAGGAAACTGAGGCAAATAAAATTAAGTGACTTGCCCAGAACCACATATTTGGTAAGTGTCTGAGGCCAGATTTGAATTCAGGAAGATGTCTTCCTCACTCTGAGCCCAACAACCTATCCACTTCACCACCCAGCTGCCCCCCACCAAATATGTAAATTGTTTGATAGGAAAGAACTGATTTAACATTCCTTCAGTCAAGGTTCCCAGAGAAAATCAACACCATTCCTACCACAGAGGAGATTTGCCATCCAATTACTACCTTTCTTCTATTTTTACAGGATTCCCCGATCCAACTCTTTGTGAAAGGATGTCAAGTGAAAACTAAATTTGTTTTTAATGAAAGGGGTGATAATCCACATTTTTCCTTTGGTTGATTTGATTATTTATCCTCTCCTGCTTATAAATACTCTAATACATGAGAGGTAGTGTTGCATAGATGATGGAGTTAAGATTTGGGAAGTTCTGGATTCAGATCTGACTTCAAATACTTACTTTGCAATTCTGAATAAATCATTTAATCTCTGAGTTTCCGTTGCCTCGTCTGTGAAATGGAGATAATAATAAGACATACTTCACAAGGTTTTGATGTGCACTGATATAGGGTATCTAAAAAGCACTTTGCAAAACTATATAAAACACTATTAAAAAGTCAGGTAGCACTCTCCTCCGTAAATGGCATTTGATAGCTTTATATGCATTTGTAAATGTGTGAGCAATGCAAAAAGGTGAACAATTCAACAGAGTTCATGATTTTTTCCCATTCACTGAGTTTCCAAATGCGATTAGAAGGGGAGCAGAGCCCCACTAACTGACACTTGAGCTCCAGGAAGCCACAAAATGCTATAGCACAATAGATAATACTGTTGATTTTATTTAACAGTTTGATCCTTGCAGATGAACACAAAAGCAATAGAGTGGAAGGTGTTCTCTTAATAGACAAGAGTCGTGAATATTACACTAAGTGCCCTAAAAGCCTCTCTGCTTACCACACTGTGTCCTTTCCCAATGTCTTATTTAGTTCCACAAACATAAAATAGGATGTTTTGAGTTACATTTGAAGCTTACAACTGTTGTGTTTAAATTGCTTTTGGTAAATACAGACTCCTCTTGTCACTACTGGTGAATGAGCTCTGGGCTGGAGAAATGTGGCGAGAAGTCATTTACATAAAAAAACCCACTGTCTGTCCATTTCTATTAGAAAAAACACTTTATGTTTTAGTGAAAATTATTTTAAAAGGGCAGATAACTTAGGGATGCAGAAAGGATAATCCACAGAGATGTATGCAGTTTGTTCACTTGGATGTCCTCGGGGCAAAAGCATCAAGGATAACAAGTATACTAAATACAAACAGACACAATCATAAAACATGACACACATGATTAAAATATTCTCTTCAAGGGACTTGTTCATTTCCTAATAAAAGTTGCCTTGTAGATATCAAAGGCCATAATTTCTCACACACCAGGGATGGTTTAAACCATTCATAGTTTATCTTTCTTTGCTTTTTTTTTGGAGTGAACCTGTGGTTTCATGGCTGTAGGAAACTCCAGGTGAGTAAAATCCCTCTATCAATGAATATTTGTATTGACTTGGTAACTCACGATCCTGTTTGGGGAACTGAGAAAGTTAAATGACTTGTTAGGATATTTTAGAACGGGGACTTGAAACTAGATTTTTCTCACCTTGAGCCTGACTCTCTACCTTCCATGCCAAGCTTGAACATACAAATCTGTACATACTTTAACTCTTGGTTAAGTGACTGAAATTCTGGAACTTCATTTAGAATTTCAAAAATTCCAAGAATTTTAGATATTGGACCTTAATCATCACTCCTGAAATAGTAGTCCACTGGCCTATGTGGACCTTTGAAATATGAATATATTTCTTGACTGGTTCCAGTCCAGATGAACATGGTGAAACTTGGAAAAGAAGTCTTTTTTCTAGTGATAAGTAAGTGAAGGGCTAGTACTATGTGATACCAGACATCAGAGTATTGAACTGAATAGTAGAGGGACGACTAGAACAATAGTGGCAGATAGCAAGTAAAGAGAGCACTTCCATCATGATCAGAGAGACCTAGCAAGGTCAAACACATGCAGAGCAATAGTTTTGGGGAATGGGATTCCTCATGATAAATATGTGTATTGGACTACTCCTAAAAGGAACCTCAGGATGACTTTATGAAAGCTGAAAATGACTTCCAGTGTCTGAAGTGAGAGTTAGTTCTTCACACATGTGCTCTCTATGCATGTGGCTCACTATCATTTTATGAAGTTTGTGCCTGCTCTCCTTATAGATATAGTGTAGCTATATTGGTGAGAGAGTAAGCCCCGGGTTTGAGGGAAGCCATCTGTTTGTTCTTGCTATACTTCTCTAGTAAATACCTTTTCTAAAAGGTAATTAAGTATACGGTCTGATTGTTAATGGGAAGCACACCAATAAGATTTGTGTGAGTGCCTAGTCCGTTATCTCCTTTGATCTTCTCTATCCTTTGTTGATTAAGAATGCTTTCCCTATCCATAAATGTGAAAGATATTAGTTTCTCCTTTTTTTTTAAAGAATTATAAATATACACACAAATTTGGAACTTTTGTGGCATTTTGTCTATATGTAGATAGATATTGGTCAAAACTTAATTTCTGCCTAACTGCTTTCTAATTTTCCAGGCTTTTATCATAGTGGTTGACATCCTTGTTGACATTCTTCTTCTATGTTGGATTGCTTCTTGTTCTTAAGAACTTAATTAATTTCAATGATATTTTTAAAGCAGTATTAGTTTGAGAAATACTGCTTTGTATTACATTTTGAGATCTGGTACTAAAAGATTCTGTTACCTTCCATATGTATGATCTCTCCCATTAGAAGTTGTTTCTTTTTATAGCACGAACTTTTTCATTTTTATCTCTGATGCTTAACACAGTACTTTATAAAGAGCAAATACTATGGGGCAGCTGGGTAGCTCAGTGGAGTGAGAGTCAGGCCTAGAGACGGGAGGTCCTAGGTTCAAAGCCGGCCTCAGACACTTCCCAGCTGTGTGACCCTGGGCAAGTCACTTGAACCCCATTGCCCACCCTTACCACTCTTCCACCTATAAGCCAATACACAGAAATTAAGGGTTTAAAAAAAATAAAAAAGAGCAAATACTATATACAATAAATGCTTAATTATCTATTTATTCACTCTATTCTTCCTTTTCCCCTACCATTTCCCTTGATAAGTATTTCCTTTTGTTCCTCCAGATGAGTTCTGTTGTTTCATTTTTTTAATTCTGTGAAATTATTTTATGGTAGTTGACTGATATGGCTCTGAGTCTATAAGTTAATTTAGGTTATACTATCATTTTTATTTTATTGGCATGGCCCAACCATGATCAAATAATTTCTCTAAAACTATTCAAGACTATATTTCTCCAAAGAATGCTTTATAATTGTGTTTATATAATTCTTATGTCTTTTGGTAAATAGACCCAAAATAGTTTATATGTTCTATAGTTTTGAAAGGAATTACTGTTTTTTGTCTCTTCCATTGAGATTTGTCAGTATTATAAAGAAAGAGTGATAATTTTTAGTGAGCTTACTCTATATTCTGCTACTTAACTGGTTATTGTTTTTTGTTGAATCTCTGGGGTCCTCACAGCAAACTATCATGTTAATGTTTGCAAAATTCAATAATTATGTTTTCTTTTGCCTATGATTATTTCCTTAATTTATTTTTTGTTTTATTATCTATAGCTAGTATTTCTAGAATTAGATTAAATAGTAGAGATAAGAATGGATAGCTTTTTTTTATCTTAATGTTATCAGAGCATTTCTATATCACAGAAAATGCTGGTTCCTTATTTCAAATATACAAGGGAGTTCTATTTATTTCTATTTTTTTAATTAAGAAAAGATATTCCAAACTAAATTAACATATATTTTGGAACTAAATATTTTTATATTTGTTTTTATATATTTTTATTTTACATTTATATATATATATTATATAATAAATATGTAATTTACATATATTTATATTTTTAGGTGTAAAATGGTGGTGGGTTGGTATATGTGGGATTGGGGAGAACACAACAGCAGTGAAAACAATTTTGGAAACTATTGTTTGGCATTAAGAAATAAAAAATGTCAAAGGCTTGTAAATTTCAAACTACCCAGAAACCTTATACTCATAAGTCATGGATACTTCAAAAATGGAGACAAAAAGTATCAGACATGGTAAGCACCATATCACGTATCACAAAAGATGAAATTTATTTCACCCTAATAAAAAAAGAATTGGGGAGTTTGGTGGAGAGGGAAAGAACATGAAACATGTAACTATGGGAAAATATTCAAAATTTAAAAATTTAAATAAAAAAATTTAAAAAGTTTGGTTCCAAATGTACCATGTCAAAAATCTGTTGTCTTTTTCTGCAATCAAATCATTAATTAGCAGAATAAAGGTCAAAATAAACATTAAATCAGAAAGGATAAAGATGAGAAGACCCTTGAGACAAATACAGCACTTTAAATCTTAGCTATTTGTAAAGATAGTATTGACTCAAATAATGATGGAGAGAGGAGGAGAATGGTCTCTACTAGTAAAGGTACTAAAGGAACTGTACTCTCATTTTTTAGATAAGTTTAACTAATGTAAAAATAGTCACTATGATGACGATCTTGAAATCAATCAGAAACCAATTCAATCAACAGATATTAATTTCATTGTCAAGTAGAAAAGACATGGCAAAAAACAGCAACACCAATTGAGGGTATTATGGGATCATTTACAAAACATAATGGAGGAGGAGGATCAGTGATTACAAACTGTATTATTGCTTCCCAAAAAGTCACAAAAACAGATTAAACAAAAAACAAACCTGCAGATCCAACCAAGCCAAGTTTTCTAGCAAGAATTTGTGGTTAAAACCAAAAGGAAGATAAACAGATCAAAGGTGGAACATCTGCCGGCATTTCTATAGTAAACAATTCTGATAATAATAAGTAGCATATTAATTATTATAATGCTAACAAAAACTAGATAGAAGTTATCCTTTCAGCTCTGATCTTTCATTCTTCTGACCTTTCCTATGCACAAATCACATTTTAATACATTATAGTGATAATAGTAACTAGCAACTATATATAACCTTTGGGTTTATTCTGTAAGGTAACTTTTGCAAGTTTATTATATTCTAATTTTATATATGAAAAACTGAGTTTAAAGATTTATATGACTTGTTCAAGATCGCACAAGTAGCCATGGACTAGAACCAAGTTTCTAAATTGCTTTTCAGGATGATTATTGGCTTAGATGTTTTATCTTCCTACTAGACAGTGAACTCTTTGAGGGAAATGACTATAATATTTCATCTTTTTGCTTCTCCAAGTCCTAGAACAGTATATTGCACCTACTAGAAACATAAATGTTTGCTGAATTTTGGGAGAAGACATAGAAGAGATTTTAATGTTAAGCTAAACTACATTAAAAAAGATGGATGAGGTGATATTAAAGTATTATGATATTAATATATATCATGATATTAAGGGAGGGAGGAAAGTATCTATGTGTTCTTAGACAACTCATCTTTTTTTCCACAAAGTACATTACTTAGGAATCAGAATATCTACCTTTGAGTTAAATCCTACCTCTGACACTGAATCTATGAAATCTTAGGTAAATCAACCTCTCAAGGTAATAGTTTCCTAATCTATAAAATGAGAAAAGAAATGGCCTAGATGACCTCTGAGGTTGCTTCCAGCTCTAGATTTATTATCCTTTGATCCACAATCTCATATTGCACTTTTTATCCATATCAAACTCTTATTTATTATGTTCTATACTATATTTTGAGGATGACAAATATTCTTGGACTGGTAATTCTATTGCAGATTATAAACTTCTTTTATTTTTAAATAAGCTTTTATGACATTTTTTGTTTCCTATATCATCATAGTATTCCTTGTATCCCACCGCCTCCCATTCCCCTCCCAGAGTCTTCCCATATGACAAATTGTATTTTCTAGAAAGAAAAAAATGTCAGTACAACTGATCATTAAACTGAAATAGTTTGAAACCGTGTGCAATGTGCAACTCCTATGGCCCACTTCCACAAAAGGGTGGGTTGAGAGTATCTTCTCATAACTTTTAATTTTGAATCCTGTTTTATCTTTATAATTTTGCTATATTTACTTTTGATTTGGAGAGGTGACATTCTTTTCATTTATATTGTTGTAGTTACTGTGTGTACTATTTTTTGGCTCTGTTAAATTCATTCTGCACCAATTCATATAGATCTTGCCATGCTTCAGTATTTGTCACATACATTTCATATCACACAAGTAATATTCCATTATACTTACATACCACAAATTGCTTAGCCATCCCCCAATTGATGTGCATCTACTATGTTTCTAATTCTTAGCTCTCATAAAAAGAGATGTTATAAATATTTTGGAGTATGTGAATTTTTTTTCTTATTAATGGTTTCCTTGGGGTATAAGTCCAGTAACGAAAGTCTCTGGTTCAAAGGGTATGGACATTTTGGTCACTTTATTTCCATGATTCCAAATTGCTTTCCAAAATAGTATACTACCTCAATGCTCCATTGACAAGGAATTAGTGTTCCTATCTCCCCACAATTTCCCCAACATTATTATTGACATTTTTAAGATTTGCATTTCTTTTATTATTAGTGATTTGGAACATTTTTTCATGTGGTTGTGAATTCTTTCTAGTTCTTTTGAGAACTATTTGTTTATATCCATTGGCCATTTATTATAGAATGGAACAGATTATAATCTTTTAGAGTTTCCTAGAGGCACTAAAGGTGGGTGACTTGTCTAGAGTCACACAGTTATTATATGTCAGGGTCAGGCTCACAGCCTTGCAAAACTTCCTGATGTCAAAGCCAGCCCTCTATCCACTATACCAGGAAATATCTATCTATATTACCCCTTTCCATGAGGGAAATAACAGGGTCAAAATTATCTTTATATTACTTTCTGTATCTAATATTGTTCATTGGTGACTGACTAAACAATCAATATCCTTACTCTTATTCCCCCCCCTGCAACTTACAAATTCATCCCTTGCTACCATCACCCATCATATTCAGATCAATGTTTTTGTAACCTAGTGATCTCATCATTCTTCCTTATTTCTTTCTTTCTTTCTTTCTTTCTTTTTTAACCCTTGTACTTTCGGTGTATTGTCTCATAGGTGGAAGAGTGGTAAGGGTGGGCAATGGGGGTCAAGTGACCTGCCCAGGGTCACACAGCTGGGAAGTAGCTGAGGCCGTGTTTGAACCTAGGTCCTCTTGTCTCTAGGCCTGACTCTCACTCCACTGAGCTACCCAGCTGCCCCCTCTTCCTTATTTCTTAAGGCATTTAATAATTGGCTTAATCTTCCCCTTCTAAACCCCTGCCATATTTGAGAACTTCAATACATATACATAACTTCAAACATCTAACTCATCCTTTCTACAAAATAGTTGTTATAATTTCTAGGTCCTCAAATTATTCTCTTCTTTTTCAAGGTATCAGTACCTGCCTTACAGTCTTCTCTGCCTTAGTCTCTGCTGTCATGCGTTGTGACCTCATTGTTTATATACTGAGGTCCTTTTGAATATTCTTTCCTCCCTATTCATCAACATTCTTAATTCCCATAATGGATATCTTCACTACAAATCAACTACTCATATCTCAGATCTTATCATCACAAATTACTATGCTACATCATGATTTCAAACTCGAATTGTTCCATTCTGATTATTATCAACAATCCATCAACCCAGGAGCATTTCATCGTCCATGCTCTATGTGCCTACTTTCATGTTGCTGAATATTGCTAAAGGAAGTCAATAATCATGTCAACTGGATCTATTATGAGTTCATGTTGTCTAATCTTAACTAAGCCCTCATTAGTTTATACTAATTCTTTTTTTCCTCCTCAGTGGCTATTTCAGAACTCTTCCATCCCATAAGACCACTTCAACCTTCTCCAGCAGATAAACCTGCCAACTACTTTATTGAGATTAATTCACTCCTTATCTTCTCCCTCATCTGCCCCCACTGAATAACTCAAAAGCCCTTTACATTTTCACTCAATTTCCCCTTCGTTGAAGTTTCTGTGGAAAAGATGACCCTTTTCCTTGCCAAAGCTAGTATCTTTAATCCATATTTTATCTAGTCCCTACCTGTTAGGAGATTGTCTCATCAATAATCCCCTCTGTTTTTCATCCATATTCTTCTTTATTATATCGACTTTCTCCTTCTCTGAAACAAATAGGTGCAGGTCTCTTCCACTGCTAAATAATAAAACAAAACAAAACAAAAGCCTGAAATTAATCCTGCTCTCTTCTCAAACTGACCTTTTAATGCTTTCTTTCCTTGAACTTTCAAACTTCTAGGAACAATCATCAATACTCATTGCTTCCATTTCCTTATCACACAATCACTCCTCAACTTCTTACAATTTGGATTCTAACTAATCCCATCACATAAAAACTGTTCTCCACCCCTTCTCTTTCTCTCCCCCTCTTTCTCTATCCCCCACTCTATAAGTAATTGTCAGGTGTTGTCAATTTTACCTCCACATTATCTCTTCCCATAGACTCTGAACCTTTCTATACCCTATGTAGCCACCATCCTAGTTCAAGCTTTCGTTTCTACTTATCTAGAGTATTTATTGTAAAAGCTTCCTACTTGATTCTCCTAATGTTCTTCTCTGATCCATTTCCCATCCAGCTCCCAAAATAATCTTTATAAAGACACAAATCTAACCATATTATTCCCTCTGTTCAAAATCCTTCATTGGCTCTTAATTCCTATAGGACAAAATACAAATACCTCAATCTGGCACAAAAAGTCCTCTACAATCTTATTTAAAACTATTTTCATAGTTTTATTAATACTATTCTCTTTCAAAAATTTTTTATTCAAGTCAAGCTGGATTATGATTCTTCCCTGAACATTACCTTCCATTTCTCAACATGCCTATAGAATGTACTGCCAAAAATACTCCTCAGAATTCTGGTCTTCCTTCAGGGTTTAGTTCAGGTGCTACTTCTTCCAGGAAGCCTTTTCTGATCCCCTCAATTAGTGAGCAGAATTGTATATAGTAGATACAATATTATAGTGGGAGCCAGAAAATCTCTTCTCTAATACTTATTAGCTGGGTAACTAGGGGCAAATAACTAGGGGCAAAATCTGTAAAACAAGATAATACTTGTAATATCCACTTTACAGAGTTGTGAAGCTCAAATGAAGGAATATAGGTGAAGTATGTGAAACTGATTTTTGCATCCCAATATTCTGCCCTTTCGAGGCCACTCAGAGGTTGAGTTTCACTTAGAATATGCTGGGGGACGAAACTCTTGCTCTTCCCCATAATCCTTTGCTTCTCTCCTTGTACTTGGCTGTGTCCCTTTCCAAGAAACATTGGTGGTATTCCACCCTTTGTACTTTCTCAATATCTGTACCATCAGTAACCACAAGACTACCATCACCCTGCTTGACTTAACCAAACTGTTTGCAGTTTTTCTATTTATAAAGCCTGTGTACCTCAAGCAACTTGGACCTCCTTGTACCCAGTACACCTGGTACATGTGTAGTCCTGTTCCTTGGTCCTTTGATTTGTCCACACAAACACATAAAATTTTTCCCCACTCAGATTCTCTGGTTTGACAAATGCTATATAAATGAGAGGTTAATATTTGTTATTAATTCTCTCCTTCAAATTATCTTCTATTATACTTAACTTGCATATGAGTTCCTTTACTCTCAATAGAATATACGCTCCTCAAGGGCA
Organism: Gracilinanus agilis; assembly: GCF_016433145.1. Classification (NCBI taxonomy): domain Eukaryota; kingdom Metazoa; phylum Chordata; class Mammalia; order Didelphimorphia; family Didelphidae; genus Gracilinanus; species Gracilinanus agilis. Next base: position 603,110,056 of record NC_058130.1, on the reverse strand, counting down.
AAGACTCTTTTATATCCCAGTTCCTTTAATATAATAAGTGCTTATTAAATTTTCCTTGCACTGTATAGATTGGGATTAAAGAGTCATGGACTAGAGTCCTAGCTGAAATCTTAACTATGACCTTGAGAAAGTAATTTAATTATACTAAGCCTATTTCCTCACATAAAATATAGAAAATTATACTTGGACTACCTACTCTAAAGAATGTTATGGAAAACTTCCCTTTTAAACCTTTAAGTGCTCTAGATATATGAATTAATATTTCCCAGCACTCTGAGAAAATATTGATAAACACAGAAAATAAGGTAAAAATAGAGCCACCTAAGAGCATGTCCCCGCAGTGTGACAAATGTAAAGTAACAACTTGTTAGGTAAGGGCCACAGATGGCACTCAGTGCCGTGGCAATCAGGAGTAACTACTGGCTGCTGGAGAGAAAGCAATGCAGGATGGGAGGATTCTTAAGGGGGGGATATGACCAGAAAACCTAAAGGGAGAATACAAAATTATTCTGGATTAAGAGACTAGGTGTACTTAGCCAAGTCATTCTGTATTTATAACTGTATGAAAATATTCTACAATAATTATTCAATGAAAAACCATGAAGGCATAACAAAACAGAGCCTAGTCCCAGAACTTATCCACACCATTGAGAGAGAAAAACAGAAGAGCTGTGGTTTTTACTCAGTATAGCCCCTTTCTGGAGTCTAAATACTAAGTTTATGAGTATAAGAAACTTAGCTGACCACAATAGTGCAGAGTAGTGAAATGAGGATATACAAAAAAGAACATTTAAATCAATTATTTTCAAATATTTTGAAATTTTATAATCCTTTGGTATTATTTTCAGTGGTCCAGAAACTTGATCTTGATTTAAGGTAGAGATGGTAAAGAAGAAACGAATGAAACATGCCCATCTTTCATGAGGCTCAGGGGAAACATGGCAGATCTCTGAGCTTCTATGAAACAGTTTGAAAAATCTCTAGTCTGGGGCCAATAGAATCTAGATTGCACAGAGCCCTAAAAAATGAAAGAACCAAGAGAATTTGCAATTTTCCCCACCAGGTGTAATGAGTTTGCCTGATATATGGCTCAAACTTCCTTTTTCTCTTGATAAGGTAAATATATACTCTACAAATGTCAAAATTCAAGTGGAGAGCAGTAACAGAAGAAGAAACACAACTCCAGGTATGTTCATGTAGGAGCACAAACAAACTAAAGTCTTTCCCAAATTCCTTCTCTTGAGTTTTAAAAATCATAATCCTAGAAGGGGCAGCTAGGTGGCTGAGTAGATTGAGAGCCAGGTCTAGCGACAGGAGTCTTAGGTTCAAATATGGTCTTAGACACTTCCTAGCTGTATAGCCCTGGCAAGTGACTTCACCACCATTGCCTAGTCCTTAACATTCTTCTGCCTTGCAATTGATATATAGTATTGATTCTATGGTGCAAGGTAAGGGTTAAAAAAAAAAAACATAACCTAGGGAAGTGGTGATCTGCTAGCATAGCTTTGGCTTTCTTCAGTACTTCAGGAACTTATAGCCCTCATAAGAGAATAGTAACAGGGGGAAATATAGAAGTCAGATTTGGTCTATGAGAAATGTCAATGGTAGCTACAAATCTGGTAAATCATTGATAGGAAACACACCTATAACTATTTCTTTGTTAGGTATAGTTCTAGTGAGCAAGTTGACTATACAATGTGAATGAAATGCCTTCTCTTTTTATATTTTGTGCCCAAATTCTCCCTGAGAAATGTTATTAAAAACTTCTGTGAACACATGCTCCCTTTTTTACATATACCTCAAGACTCTTTCTTCAAGAAAATAATTGGTAGGTACTCAAAAGAATTAACACCAAATAACATCATAAAAAAGGAAATTGGTTATATTTTAATGGAGCAGAAAAGATTTATTATTGATGGGATCTGACCTAAATCAGCTGTCTATGTACAGTCAGACCACCAAATTGTTAGAGGAAGGATGAGAATTAGTATAAATCTAGAAGAAAGAATAATGAGAAAAAATTATTGTATGTAATTGAAATGACTTGATCTTGACTTCTTTAAATAAGTTATCAATAATGAAAACTGGATAATGGGCAGTAGCAATGATATTGATGTCAGCATCTAGTGCAAATAAACTGCTATAGCAAATAGACCAAAGGAGTTTAAAAATCACCTTATTCTGCAAACACTTGACTTACTTTTTCAATCAATCAGTAAACATTTATTAGACACCTACTACATGCCAGGAACTGTACTAAGTGCAGAGATAGATGGTGGTCCAAGGAAACACAGATTTAGAAATATAAACTTGCTCATAAAATCTTACAAGGAAAAATGATAGGTAATTATGAGCAATTTTGCTTCATAAAGCATAGAGAAGCAATGGGGGTTAAAATCAATTTGAAGAAAGCATGTCATGAGATTCAACTAAATAAAGACATCCCAAGTTCATTTAAGAATAAAGTTGTAGGGGGCATCTTGGGTGGCTCAGTGGATTGAGAGCCAGGCCTAGAGATGGGAGGTCCTAGGTTCAACTCTGGCTTCAGACACTTCCTAGCTGTGTGACCCTGGGCAAGTCACTGGAACCCCATTGCCTACCCCTTACTACTCTTATGCCTTGGAGCCAATACACAGTATTGACTCCAAGATGGAAGGTAAGGGCTAAAAAAAAAAATAAAAAAAAAATAAAAAGAATAAAGTTTAAAGTTTAAAAAATGCAACAAACAAGAAAAAAAGAAAAGATTTGCAAAGTATTTGTTTTAACTCTTTTACCATTAAGGATAGTAGAGGCACATCAGTTCTCTAAAATGACTGTCCCAGATATGCTCATAGAGGAAGTAGAATGATACTAAAAGAAACAAAGACAGGAAAATCAATAACTTGGACTGGGTGATGCAACTGAGGGTGCTGAAGGATTGGTTCACAAAGTATGCAAATTAGTGGAAGATACCAAATAATTAGAAGAAAACTTGATTTCTATCAATTCAGAAAAAAACAACCAGGAGAACATTAACCACTACTGACATATATGCCTAAATTTCCACCTATATAAAATTTTTATAACATGTACACAAATAAAGGGTATCCTCAATGACACTATTAGTAGGAAGCAAACAAGATTACTAAGTAATATTTCACAGAGGACCATATTAATACTACAGAATTGACAGAAAGATATAGAGAATATAAGATCACACTGTACTTATTGTTAATTATGAAAAAAATTGAAGAATTCAAGTAAATATGCAAAGACAAATTGATGTAAGGTGAAATAAAGAGAATCAACTCTCTCTATATATCTATATATTTATATCTCTCTATATATATCTATATCTATATATAGTCATTATATATATATAATGGCTATAAGAATGCAAATGTAAAGAACAAGAAACCAAAACTGAATGTTACATAATCATCAGACTTGGTCCCAAAGAAGAAATGAAGAAATTCACCTTCTTTGCTTTTTCATAGAGATGAGGAGTTGTGGATATGGAACATTGCATATTCTGATGGCTTGACTGATGTGCTGATTAATTTTGCTGAAATATCTTTTCTTCTGTCTTTTTTATTCTATTTTACAAAGAGAGGTTTGCAAGAGGTTGGGTGAGGAGGGAAAGGATATATTTGAAAATGAAAGTGATGTAAAGAAAAAAATCAATAAAATTTTTAAAAAGAAAAAGTTTTTGATTTAGTACAAAAAAGACTTCAAAGGTTTACATTCAAGAAGGTGTCACCTATCTATATAAAAAAATCATTCAAGATTCCTTGAAGGCTACAACAATAGAGATAACCTTGTTCAGTGCCCTCTGATCATTAACAGTGGGTGAGGAATAAAACAGAGATGTATACTCCCCAAAGGTGTTCACTACTGCAATGGAAGAGATCTAGCACAGAATCAGAATTAAAGAAGGATTTCCTGTAGATGTTGAGGTCCTACAAACGTTCTTATTTAGATGAGAATATACTGGTAGTATAAGTCCTGGAATATTGCAGAGCCTTCTGAAAGGTATCAATAACCTCCCGAAAGAGTCTGACTTGACCATCTGTAGAAGAAAGATCAAGTAGATGAAGACTATACATTGTTCAGATTATGACAATCAATTGAATGAACCTTTAGAGCTTGTCCATCAGTATGTCAAGCTAAGATAGACAGTACAAATGGAAAATGATTTGAACCTAGAATTAAACAGAAGGATGAGACTAAGTTGTATTGACTGCCTGTGGAGATAGAAACAAAGTGATTAAAGATATAGGAAGAGAACTAGAGAGAATAGTGTCTCTGAAGCCAAGGGAGAAGAAAGTACACAGTGAAGAATGGCCTATAGTATTAAATGTTGCAGAAATGAGCTGATGAATATGAAAAAGTTATTGGCCTGGGCACGGCATGTCTACATGCTAATGTAAGGCTGGCACCCAATATAATTGCCAAAGTGATATTCCTAAAATGCTGATCTCATAATGTCACTCTTCTGTGCAATAAATCTCAATGACTCCCTATTCCCTTTAGGATCAATTCAATCAAAGAAACATTTATTAAGTGCCTATTGTGTGCCAGGCATTGTGTTAAGCACAAACTTCTTTGAATGGCATTTAAAATCTTTCACAATCAGGCCAAAATTTACTCTTCAGGGATTATTACACAATTTTCTCCTTTATATACTCTTTGGCCCAGATAAACTGATCAGTCAGGTAAACATTGCCCTTTTTACCAGGAGTGAAAAAAAATGGATCTTATGACAAGTTTTGCAACCAGGTTGATGATAATGCTTCTACCATCCTTGGTACTGCTCCAATATACATTTCCCTAGACTCAATTCAAATCAGATGAATCCTTCAGGATTATTGCTGTAGCTTCAGTCTGCCTTTTATGAGTATTTCAGTTATGGATAGTGCTTAGAAAAACCAAAGTAACTCTTGTCTCTAGACTTCTCTCCCAGACTCTGGAGTTATTATCCTTGTTCTTTTCTTGACACTGCTCTGTCTTTCTCCAACTTTCCCCAGAAACTTATTATATATCATAGGAATATAAACCAATGCCCTAGGATTTTAATATTCCAAATTAGGGATGACATTTGATGGGAATATCACAAGTTGAGACCTAGTTACACCCCAGCTTTCAGGAGGTACAACCAAATGGTGGAAATCTTCTCTAATGTACAGTTCAATCTGTTGCCAAAGTGTCCTGTGCCATAAAGAAAGGAAGTAGCAAACAGAGCCAAAGTAAAAGCTCACTATTCTTTCAAACTTTCCTATTTCAGGTAAAGGTACCATCATCTTTCCAGTAACCCCATTTTCTGTCTTGGAATCATCTTCAGCTTCTCACTCTTTCACCTGCTATAGCAAGCTTCTTGCCAACTCATGCTAATTCTAATTCCTGACATCTCTTACTTTTCTTCACTTACTTGGCCATCACCATAGATCAGTCTTTTTTCTCTCTCACGTAGATCAGTATATTAGCCTCTTAACTGGTTTCCCTAACTCAGAAATCTCCTTTCCATACTAAATCTTATACACCTGCCAAAGTGAATTTCCTGGACAAGTCACTCTTTTGCTCAAAAAAAATTTCAACGACTCCCTAGTATCTGTGGGACCCAACATAAACTCCTTTATCTGGCCCTAAAAACTTTTCATAAACTGGCCAAAATCAACTCTACAAAGGTTTATTCCACATTACTGCCCTTTGTAGATTCTTTTATTCTTCTTGCAGTTCCTCATTCACAAGACTGCATTTATTTCATCATGATTTCACACAGGCTGCCTCCATGCCTAGAATTTACTCTCTTCACATCTTAGAATTTCTAGTTTCCTTCAAAACTTAGTTTAAGTGCCTCTTCTTACATGGAGTATTTCCTGTTCCTTAGTTCCTAGTGCCAGACATTCAAATTATCTTGTGGTTACTTTGAATATATATCTTTTAAAATGTTTAAACCCTTATCTTTGGTCTTAGAATTGATACTAAGTTCCAAGGCAGAAAGGGCTAGGCAATAGGGATTCCACTGAGACACCTAGTTACCTGAATTTATCATTTATATATTTATCTGTGCATGTTATCTTTTCCAATAGAATGTAAGCCCCATAAGGATAGGGATTGCTTCACTTTTGTCTTCAGCACCTAACATGGGCCTTGATACTTTATAGTACCTAATAAGTGCTTGTTGATTGATGTTGACATAAACGACACTGGATTGACTTTTAGAGATAAGATCATAGTATATTAGAACTAGAAGAGATGAGATAGTTGAAATGACTTGTTAAATGTCTTGTAGTTTAGGGGGCAGCTGGTGGCTCAGTGGATTGAGAGTCAGGCCTAGAGATGGGAGGTCCTAGGTTCAAATCTGACCTCAGCCACTTCCTAGCTGTGTGACCCTGGGCAAGTCACTTGACCCCCATTGCCTAGCCCTTGCCACTCTTCTGCCTTGAAGCAAATACACAAATTGACTCCAAGATGGAAGGTAGGGTTTTTTTTTTAATGTCCCATAGTTAATTTGGGGCAGATTTTGGACTAGAACTCTTGTCTACTGACTCCCAATCTAGGGTATTTTGTATTATATGGTGTTAAAATGAGATAGGAAATGCAGAAAAAGATATTTAAAAAGCCACATGTGATTTTTTTAGTGACATGACCAAATCTTTACCTATTTAATTTTGTTATTTTAACTTTGTTAAATTTGTTGACTAACTGAAACACCGGGTGACCTCTAGGCAGAACTCAACTCAACTCAGTTATGGTATCACCTAAGATGCTGACTTGATGAGAGATAAGAATCACTGGCTGTCCTTTTTTTTAACCTTATATTACTTACAGTTCCTCTAACTGGGCAAAGGAAAACCAATCAGATCAAATGGTGACAGCAATTGTGCAATGAAATGTAAACCTTTATAACTTGCTGGGATATTAGGGTTATCATAGAAGACCTTATTGCAGATCACCTACCAGATTGTTGGCCATGTAGAAGGCAGATAATGTGTGTCAGTAGGACAGCACATTGTTTACCACTTGGAATAAAATCCCCTATGTTTTTGCTTTTAAGCACAGCTTCTTGCTAATTATTTAAGTTTAAAGTTTACTTCCCATTACAGCTTTGACTGACAAGAACCAAGCCATCAAAGTTTACAGCAGTTCATATATCTCCTTTCCAGCAGCAACTGGTCACAGCTATTTCCAAAACAAAGCTACTTGGGGCACCCTTTCTCCTTTTTATAGTGTCTTTCCAGATCCTCATTGATCCATAAAGTTAACTTGTAACTAGTCACAACCATGAACAAGCATAAACTGTGCCGTTTATTCTTGTGTACATGCCTAAAGCAAGTTCTTTTCTTTCAGTGTACACTGCTGTCTTTCCCCCAGGAAGGTGCTATGTTTAATGACAATGAGTCACATTTCCCTCACTTTAATCCTTGAATTGGTCATTATGACCCCTCATTGGCCATTCTCTTCCTGCCCCTCTCTCAAAAGTCTTCCTGTAAACACTTCCATCGATGTTGAGGTTACTTGTGTTTCCTGCTCCTAATGTTGGTTGCTGCTGTTCTTAAAGACAATAGAATATCCTACCTGAAAAGAACAGTACTGTCAATTGGATTATGAATCTAGGGTACAATCTCTATTGTTTGTCTGAATTACATTGTTTTAGGTAGATATTCTAGGACTGTGGTTTGCATTTTTACTTTTTCTTAATTTTTGTTTTGTTTTTATCCGATATTTTTAAAGAGTCAGTCAATGACATATCAGATCTGTGGAGGTCTGGGGAATGTGGAAGGGAATTGAGGGCAATGTAATTAAAGTGAATGACAGTGCTGAATGTGGTCATTTGGAACAAGTGTTGTTTGAAAATGAATTTGTGTATGCCTATGATTACTAAACAATAAAAAAGCATAAGTTAGGGTCATAATGGACTAATCAACAAACGTTAGATGCCCAACATATTGTCTTTAAACAATCTGCAAATACTCTAGATGACTCCCAGGACATTCAGTCTAGCAATGAACAAGTTATAAACTTTTAGAAGTAGAAGATAATTCATTTATTTACCTTACTTAGTTAAGCCATTTAATTTTTTTAGAGGAAGAAATTGAGGCCCAAGGAGGTATGATGACTTTGGACCTTTATATGAGAATTGACCCAAAGTTGAGTGCTGGCCAAGAAAGAAGGTATAAAGTTTGTTTTATAAGATTCATTCTGAATTTTGCACTAATATCATTCATGATTTGGATAATGGACATGATTAAACAATAATACAGTTAGAAGGAACCCTGAAGAGTTGTCTAGTCCTTCCACTAAACCAAGCTGCCTTCTGTATTAAAAAAATCAAATTTCTTTCTCTGACAGAGATGAGGTTTCCAGATTAGGTGGGAGAACTAGATGTATAATACCTTGATTTTAATAAAGCTCTTGGTTATCCACCATGACTGCATAGTAGATTTCAGTCTAGTCCCAATGGCACTTTGCCTTAAAAAAAAAAAATCATGCTTTAGACACTAGTTTTGTTTAGTAACCACTGTACACATACATTTGATATATCCTCTTGACAACATATATTATAGAAGGAGCTGATAAAAAATGTGGTGATTTTGCCTCTGCTTCCATCTATTGATATTGAATCTACCTGATTTTGACCTTATGAAGCTGATTAAACACAATGTGACTCCAGTTTTAACTCTGATTTTTCATCAAGAGGTATGGGTAATCTTGCATACTGATAGATGATTTTGGTGTAGCACAAACCTTCCAAGAAATATAAAGGCTTTTTGGTGTGGCTCCACTATCTATTTCCAAAGTGGATTAAAGGTAAGATCTTTTCATCACAGATGTTCCCAAACTATGAAACCAGCTTACTCTTATGACTAGATTCTAGGAATTGTAGACTTATAGCTGAAAAGTACCTATTGATAATGAAGTCCAAGCCCATCATTTTTCAGATTAGGTAACCAGAGGCTCAAAGAGGGAAATTCAATTAAACAAGATGACACTGGTGAATCAATAAACATTTCTTAAGTGCCTACTAATGCTGGGCATTTTGCTAAGCTCTGGAGACACAAAGGAAGATGGTAAGGGAAAGACCTTTGATTCAAACCCAGGCTCTCAGACTCCAAATCCTGAGCCCTTTAGGGAATGCCCATGCCTTTTAAGTCCTGGTTATAGATGGGTACTCAAATATGCCTCTAACCCACTTTTCTACCTGGCTTTTCACAGCCAGCCCCCCTTTAAACATGCTGCTGCCCTTTAACAGGAAAGGACTGCACATCAGTAATTAGGCGCCCCCCCCCTTTTTTTTTGGTGGCGTCTTTCCATTTTTAATAATTAAAATCAACAACCAAATTCCATCCATTATTATTATTCTTTCAAAAGATCCAATCTGTTCCTTTCTTTGGGCAATGACCTACACTTTGCCATGAAAAGCCGGCTTTGGTGCCTGCTCTCCTGGGCCCGCTGCAGGGTAGGAAAGATTGCCAACCTGGATCCAACCACTGCCAGTAACTTTATTATTCTTTTTTTTTTCCCCCTTTAATCCCCTTATGTGTATCCAAGTGGCAGTTCCAGTCCCAGGGGTTTGGCAGAGCGACAAGTGGCTGGTACAGGCTCGAAACCAAACCACTTAATCAAGGGCTTGGGCACAGGCTGCCTCCCTGTCTTCCCTGGTTTAGCCTCAGGCTGGTTGCCTGCTATTCTTCCTCTTCCCCATCCTCGCTTGCCCTCTTCTGCCTGCCCACTGCCCTCCATGCTTGCTTGGGTCATTGCTTTAGAGCGTGGGAGTGCAAGCCACTCCTTACAACAAAAAGGGAAGAGAGGGAGAGAAAGAAAAATCTCTCTCCTTGGCCCTGCAGCTGCCTCTCCCCTTTACACAAGTAGCTTTTTAACGGCTCCTAACAGAAAAATAGCACAAGTTTTTCTGGCTTTTCTTTCGACTCTTCCTATTAAAAACCCCGGCATTGAGAGAGATATTTCCACTCCAAGGCTCTTAAGGGAAAATGTCCTCGAGCACACTCAGTGGGAGTAAGCGGCCTCCCCTCCTTTCTGACTCGGGCCGCTCTCATTGGCTGCTGCCTGTTGCTAACCCACGTGATGGCGCGCGGGGGCTTCCCAGCCCGGGCGCCAGAGGGCTGGCCCCCTGCTGCTGCTCGGCAAGTTTCTGGGTGTCTGGGCCGGTCCAGATTGATTGGGGAGGGAAGGAGGAAGTGGACTGGGGAATCCGGCTTTCAACTGGACTCATAAACCCGGTTTCCCTCCTCCTTCACCCCCACCCCGGACCTGGGCCAAGGAGAAGGGCGCGGTGTTTGGAGCCCGCCACAAGATGGCAGCGCAGCGCTATGCGTGTTGTCTCCACGTAGTCAGGGGCCGCGTGGGGCCGCTGCTGCGCGGCGCCAGCTTAACTCCTGCAAGTTTTAATTAACACACATGGAATGATCAGCGTGCATTCGCTGGGAAGCGGGCGGCACAGCCCTGGCTGCATTTTACAGGTTATGCTAAAGACGACCAGCCCTCGAGGGCTTAGTCTGATAGGCTCTTCTGTTGTCCTGAAACTAGACACAAGAGCACCAATTGTTTGGGGCCTGCCTCGGTAACAAACCTGTTTGTTGTTTGCAGAAATTGTCTGTATTACACATGTATGTGTATTATTAGGGCAGCATTGCAGAAACTACTATATGTAATGTGTATGTGCACCCACGTCTTGTACACACGTACACACATGCCCCTGTAACACACTTATTTGGTGTTTGCAGAAATTATATGCCTGTATGTGCACATATATGTGTATTAGGCCAGATTTGCAGAAGCTAACATGTAATGTGTACATTGCACACAGAAACACACACACATATATATATGCCCATGTAACAAACCTATTTGATGTTTGCAGAAGTTATGTATATAGTTAATTATTTATATTTGAAGTTTTATAAGATTTATTTTTATATTCGATTTTATATTTTGTGCAGTCTTATAACAAATGTATTTGGTGTTTGCAGAAACTTCATATGTATATGTGTGTTTTCTGCATAGTTTCTGCAAACACTGAATATGTTTCTTTTGAAAGCTTTTAAGTATATAAAAACTATATATGTTATATGTGTGTGCATATATATGTATATTCAGCAAACACCAAATGGGTTTCTTTTAAAAGCCTTTAAATATAGAATATTATACATAATAATTAGCTTCTGCAAATACCAAATGTTTCTTTCAAGAGCCTGCCCTCCCTCTCTTTCTCCCTTCTTTCCTTTGTTCCTTCCTTCATGCCTTCCTTTGTTTCTTTCTTTCTCTTTGTCCTTCCTTCCTTCCTTCCTTCCTTCCTTCCTTCCTTCC
>NC_058130.1:603034117-603098455 GCF_016433145.1 Gracilinanus agilis | reverse complement strand
CTTTCTTTCTTTCTTTCTTTCTTTCTTTCTTTCTTTCTTTCTTTCTTTCTTTCTTTCTTTCTTTCTTTCTTTCTTTCTTTCTTTCTTTCCTTCTTTCTTCCTCCCTCCCCCATACACTCATATTTGCTTATTCAAATTCATTCATTTATTCATTTATATAACAAAAAGAAATCTGAACTGGAAGCTGCTCTTTCAAATCAGTCTCCCTCTACCCAACCATCTCTGCCATTCATCTCAGCACCTACTTCTCTTTCCTTGGCATTCATCTAAGCTGCCCTTTGAATGACATTAGCCATAGGGTTGGCCTTTCACTCCGTATGCATTTGAATCAACCACCATTTTAGCCAGCCTGCCCTTCAGTGGGCCCACACTCTGAAATCCTGACCTGCTTTTAGCAAGGAGGAGATATGTTGGTGGCTGCTTTGCAGCTGTCCCAGGATAACCTTAATTCCCTTGAACAGAGAGATAAGCATGCCTGACCTAATTTGATCCCACTCCAGGCAGTGTGCCATCCTCATTTAATTTTTGAGGAATTGGTGAGTATGTCATTCTCTCTGCTCACTTGATTATGTTTTCTCTTCCTTTGCTTTTTCTATTAGCTGCTTTATGGCTGTTCTCTCTACTACCTTGCTGCCATTCACTTACCTTGCCTGTCCCCTTTCCCTCTTTTGGCTTTTAACAAAATGTTTTGAGCGTGTTTCAGTATCTCACCATCATAAGGAAAGTTAAGAGCTTTGAGGCTACCCAGAAGATCTGGAAGAATCAAGCAAATTAGTATAAATATGTATCTGAGGGTGCAGGGTAAACCTTAAAAGGCTCCCTACAATCATGCCTGGACTGGACAACTCTTATCTAAGTTTACTAGAAATCTTCCCTTTCATTAATGCCCTGCTCAGCTGCTACTTTCCTTATCAACTTAATGGAAAGTGATCCTCCTTAAATTTCTCACACTATTTTGGATTTCTGCTTTGCTTTTATGACATTTTCCCTTGTATTATAGATAGTTATGTATTAAATAACTTTATTTCCCTAGTCTCTACCACAGTGCCTCTCACAGAATAAACATTTAATAAACATTAAACTCATCGAATCTAATTGAAAATACAAACTCCTGACATCCAAAGCCGTTCAAAATTGGGCTGCAACATACCATTCTTGTCTGATCTTCCGTCACTTTGCTTGGTGAATTCTGTTCTGGCCAAACTGGAGCAGTGGTCTACTTATTCACTGTCCTTTAAAAATGTAGTAGAGAGGGAGGCAGCTAGGTGGCTCACTAGATTGGGAGCTAGGCCCAGAGACAGGGGGTCCTGGCTTCAAATCCAGCCTCAGACACTTCCTAGCTGTGTGACCCTGGGCAAGCCCCTTAACCCACATTGCCTAGCCCTTACCACTCTTCTGCCTTGGAGCCAATACACAGTATTGATTCTAAGACAGAAGATAAGGGTTTAAAACAAAAGCGTGGAATAGTGGAAAGCATGCCAGATTTGGAATGAGAACCCTTATGGTCTAGTCCCAGCTCTGCCACTCTCTAGCTGTATAACCTTGAGAAAATAATTTCCTCTCTTTGGGTTTCAGTTTCCTCATTTGAAAAATAAGACTGAGTTTGGTGATGATCTCTTAAGGTCCCTTCTGGCTCTAAAACATTAGCCAGGCTATAATGTATTTCCACACCTCTGATCTACTCCACTCTGCATCCCTTTTCCCATCTTCCTAACATCCTATCTTGCCTTTCTGTTCATCTAAATTTTCCCATTCTAGATTAAGGTCCAACTGAGATCCCATACCTTCTGTGAAGTCTTTCTGACTACCACAGCTGAAAAATTTCTCAACTCCAATAAACTTCTGTGGCCTTTATTGTCTATATACCATTTATTCAGTCAGCGCTTAAACCACTTCGTATTATATTTTTTTCTTACATAGGAAGCTCTTGCTTAAAATATTTCCAGAGGTTCTCTGTTAGAATTGCTTTCAGAGCCTGTGGCATATTACTTTGAATAACTTCAATGTGGCAAATCTTCATCCTTTGAGGGCAAATTTTATTTTAGAGACAATCAAAAGTCATTTAAAATGTAGCTAGTGAAGAAGGTAGATGTTCAAGCCAGAAAAATCCTATTTTGGGTCAGAAAATGATGTTTGAATACAAAATAGAGTATAGAAAGCCAAGGCCTCTGGAATAGGCATTTCCCTCTCCCCTCTCCCCCCAGGAGGAAGCCCTAAGTCAGGAGCATCAGAGTGCACTTATTTCATTCCTTGGCTGATTCTCTCTGTGTCTGTTTGCTCGAACTCTGCTACTTGTCTTTGTGGCCTCAGACAGATTTGTCTGGCATTTCTTTGGCCACCCCTGAGGAACACATGTAGAACAGTGGACCCAGTACTCTCAAGAACAACCATAACACTTGTTTGTGTTGGACATTTTTTTCCTATTCTGTCTTACATTTGTACATCATTTTATTCTGTCACTGTGGAATGATAATGACCATTCTAATAATGCTTTCTTCAAACACTCCAATTATTAAATTTTTCTCCCCGTTTCTCTCACTCCCGCCATTGGTAAGTGCTACTTCCTAGAACCAATCTATGGAAGTCTCTTCACTGCCATGGGTCTAGGTGGCTTCTTGCATGCTATTGGAGCCAGACATTTTCTTATTTTATAACCTGTTTATTCTAAAGTTCAATTTGTAAACTGGTTCTAAAGATAACTCCAAGAGAAGTTTTGAGCAATAACAGCATAACTAGAATTAGTATATTACTTTCAAAACAGTTGACTTGGAGTACAATACCTGTTTTGGTGTTTAAATTGTATATATTTGTCAAAAGACAGATGGCATGGTGTAATGAATGGAGGGCTGGCTTAGACTTCAGGAAGTCCTCTCTCTCTCTCTCTCTCTCTCTCTCTCTCTCTCTCTCTCTCTCACACACACACACACACACACACACACACACACACACACACACACACAACTAGTTTAAGAATGGTAAATTACTTAACTTCCTAGTGCCACTGGTGTTCTTTTAAAACAGTACATTAATGAGGAATTGCTCAGCTGTTTTGGTAAAGGGAGGTTCTGGTTCAAGGAATATCCATGGAATCCTAGTCTGAACCAAAATAACCCTCTTATTTAAGAATTTGCTTTATTACTTCTTTGTCTTATCTCAAATAGTTCTTCTTTCTTCTTAGGGACAGAGACTATATCATACTTTCTTATATTCCTCACAGGCATAATACCTTGTGATTAGTAGGAACTCAACAAATATTGACTGATTGATAAGAAGTACTGGAATTTAATTCTTAGCCAAGGGGCAGGATTGAGAGTTTAATTCCAGGAAAGGTGAGAAATAAGAAAAGAAAATCCATTTTAAGTTTCATGAAGAGTTAAGGGGAAGAGATTCTTGAAGAGATGGGAGCAATGGAAATGATAATTATCTGGTAAGTACATCAACAACAACTGTAAAGAATGAAGGTATCTAAAATAATATGCACGAAAATGGCCTATAGATTCCATTTATAATTAATATAATATATGTAATAATAATATGATATGATATAACTCTCATAGTAAGTGTGATTCTCTACCAATTAAAGACTCTATAACCTTCTTTTCAAAGTTCTTGAGAACATGGAATCCTTTAGTGTTACTTTTCATGAACCAGAGCCATAAATTTGGAATGGGCTTTAAATGGGGCTTGAAGATGGTTGAAGCAGACATGTATTGTAGGTACGAATCTACAGTTGAAAACCACTTGACCATAAATTTGCCAGTGCCTTATGCTTTAGTACTGTTCACACATTGCTGTGGAGACTTGAATGATTCCTTTCAAAGTGCTATGCAGTGCAAGTCATCGAAAAATACAAATTAGTGTAGCTTATGTTGGTATTTTCCTTGCTGTGGTAAAAAAAATCTTCTTCTTATGAACTGAATTTTACAGACTCTAAGAAAGACCCAGATTAACTTCATGTTTGCTTCTTTTATCTTAGCAGTTCTCTCCTCTCCCCAGTGTTGCCATACAGTTTTTAGTGGAAAGACTATGTGTGAGGGATTTATTTTAAAATCTGTGAAACCTCTATTGAGAGAAATAGATTTGATTTTAAATGAATATCTTAAAGAATGAACTTGCAAAAGGCAAAAAAAAAGTTTTTTCTCCAAGAATTTCTTATATAATATCCAGATGTTTGGCATCATGTGGACAAAACATCTAGATGATTGACTGAATTTTTCACTTCCCATCCAGATGTTTTGGCATTGTGTAGACTAAGCCAAGGGGAGCAGTTATATAAAAACATTTCTGGGAGTGGCTTCTGTTACCTTATTTAACTTGTTCTTAAAAATAAGCACAGTCACAACTATTCTTTAAACTTTTATTTATTAAATACTTAGTGAATAGAATTCCCTCTTTTTTAAAAAAAATGTTTTTGGAAATCATCCAAAGGATTGGCTTCAGGTGGGGCAAAAAATAACTGAGTGATTGAATGAATTTTTCACTTTTCCTTCAGAGGCTTTGGGATTGTATTGACATAGCCTTTATTCCTCTGAGGCAGGTTAATTAAATATATTATTGAAATGGTTTCAATTTTTCTTCTAATAACATGAAGGCTGCTATTCAGAGTGACAAAAAATTGTTGTTCAAATTTCAGCCTGATTAGTTGTTTTTAAATGATTAAGTTCTAAGTCCCTGAAAGAAAAGATTTTCTTACCAGAAATGCCAAGCAAGTCTTTCAATGGCGACAGACCCAGCAGTGGTAGAATTACTGAAATGAAGAGCTGATTAGTGGCAGCATTTGTTGAAAAAGCATTTTCCCTGCATGCTAATCTCTACACATCCTGTGGGGAAATCCTTTGAATCCAATACCTGATAAATAAATCTGGCAAGTGAATAAACACTCTGTAAAGCTCTTACCAATGTATAATTCCACCTGTTAAGTGAGAGCTGCTGTGTGCCCTTACCTTTTGTACAACATATAACTTTCAAACAGACTTGGACAAATAGGAGCAAAGAAATAGTTGTAGCGACCTTGCTCGGCACTGTTCATTCGACTCCAACCTTTTATAAAAGCCAAATGGGGTATTCAGCATTAATTTTGGCCTCCAGGATTATAGTTGTTACTATTTAGTGCTTTTGTGGAGCCTGAACAATCTCCCTGGCACTGTATAAAAATCCTGTGTTAGAAAACACCGGGGTCCCCAATTCTTCTGGTTTTTCTTTCAGGCAAGAACTCTTGTGCAGATGAAGACCGAGCTAGTTAATAAACTTTGCTTTAGTTGTTGATGCGGTATGGGTGTGTTTGTCAAGATCATAGAAAAAATGATGGGCAAGCTCTATTGATTAGACATGGAATGTATTTAAAAGTTAAGTGAGACAATTTCTCTCAATTCCTTGAATTTTACCTCCAGATAACTGATTAACTGGGTCCATTACAAGGGGAAAATGGCCATCATTGTCATCAGCAAATACTGTCTTTGCACAGGTGGATACAAAAAGATGTCGCATTACAGTGGTTTATAATCCTCATAAAGCAACACTATTCCCTCTCCCCAACCTTAAAAACAAACAAACAAATTAACATTCGATGGATTGGGAACTAGGCCTATAGATAGAAAGTTCTGGGTTCAAATTTGGCTTCCAGCACTTCCCAGGTGCATGACCCCAGGCAAGGCACTTAACACCACTCTTCTGCCTTGGAAACAATACTCAGTATTGATTCTAAGATAGGAGGTAAAAAGTTTGTTTTTTTTAATTACCATGCTCCCACATTTTTTCATAAAATAATTCATACATATAATTTTCTTAGTTTAGCTTTCACTCAAATAAAATCAAAATGTTATTATCATTTTAAAATAATGCAGATAATAGAGTTAGAGTTTTAGAGATGAAGAGATATCAGATATCATTTAGTACAACTTTCTCATTTCTCTTATACAGGTAAGGAAACAGGGCCAGGGAGATTAAAAGGCTTTCCTCAAGGTCATGGAGGTAGTAAGAGTCACAGATATGTACCAATGATTTCTGACTCCAGAGACAACATGTTTTCAAATTTCAACAAAATAATATGAAATGCACAGATATTTGTTGATAAAATCATGTGTGTAACATACAAAATAACCATAGTAATAGTATTAATGTAATGAATGTGAGAAACAACAGATACAGAGCTGCCTTTAGAATCAAGTCCTCCCCTGATGGATACTGGCGGTGTTATCCAGGGCAAAATAACTAACCTCTCAGTGCCTCCAGCAATCCATGAGACTATAAGTTAAAGAGAAGATATATATCTGCATTGGTAGAAAATGTGCCTGGGAGGCAGCTGGGTGGCTCAGCTGATTGAGAGCCAGGCCTAGAGACAAGAGCTCCTGGGTTCAAATCTGACCTCAGACACTTCCCAGCTGTGTGACCCTGGGCAAATCGCTTAACCCTCATGGCCCACCCTTACCACTCTTCTGACTTAGAGCCAATACATAGTATTGATTCTAAGACGGAGGGTAAGGGTTTAAAAAATAAAAAAGAGGATTGCCTGGCTCCATACCCTCTACCCTGATAAAATCACAGGTCCAGTCCAAAAAAGACCTCAAAGTAATGATTAATCTTTTTTCTATGCAAAATTTTAAAAAGATAATATCATCAATGATGTTGCTCCTTGTAAACCATTTTCAACCTCTGCTAAACATCTTTATCTTGTCTTTATAACACTTAAAACAGAAGATATTGTTTTATACAAATATAATGATTTTAAATGGTGGTGAAATATTTACTGCCACTTTGCCAAACCAGATAATTTTTTATTAGCCCAAAGCCAAAATAACCCTGGATTTTCAGGTTTAAATGTTTGGATCAATGTACTATCACAAGACAAGTCTATTAAGTATTCTTTTAAAAATAGAATAAGTCCAAATATATTATGTTAAAGGAATTCTTTGCCCATTCACATTTAGAAATAACAGGGTCTTTAAAATAAGATGAGAATTGTTTCTAGTCAAGCAGGTCTTTCCTTTCTTTTGTTTATAGGGTAGTTCTTAAAATGGAGAAACATATTAAATAGAATATTATACACTTACTATTCATTTCTCTAAATTTAAAAAATACATAGTTACTTTATTCTCCTGGATTGGAAAATTAATTTGAGAGCCATGTATCAATTCATTTAAAGGACACAGTTTTTTACAAATATCCACCAAATACACATTTTAATAGGAAATATTTGTTAGAAAATGAGCTTTCTTTATCTTTATTATTCTAACTAAGAAAAAATATCTATTTTTTCTTTTAACTTGAACATTCTTGAAATCACTTTGGCCCAAGAAAACTGGCATGTTTCACAATAACAAAGATGTGCCCTATGTTCTTCCTCTATACAATTTTAGAAAGAATTTAATGAACTATTTTTTTAAATTGGTTATTTTTGTTACAACTTTAAGTTATGGAAAAGTTCTCATTCATATTTCTTAGTGTGATTGCAAAGTAGGCAATATGTTTAAATTACAGAAAGAGCCACATTTTAAATTAGTGCTTCTAAATCTATGGCTTATCCTAATACCAATTGCTCTCTGTCAGTGAAGAATCCAATATACTTCTTCACATTATATAATTCTTATTTTAAAAATTCATCATAATTTTTGACAGCATATTTGCAGAATAACAAGTTTCAACAATATGTCATATGTGTCATAAAATGTGCGTCTTTAGCTACATCAGTTGCCTCATCTACTTACAATGCAACATAGAAAGATTTTAGTTAATTAATTGATTACAAAGGTCTTTAGACAGATGGGTAATTCTCCTTCCTATCATATTATCTATAAGTGGAACCATTTGAAACTACTTTGCATATGAATTGTCAAGCATTGTTTTGCCCACTTTACTAGCTACAGGTAGCACCAATGTTTACCGTATTGAAAGAGACTTTTTACACTAAACCATTCTATAAAGAACCATATAAAAGGAATTTGTTGATGTCACAGACTTCTTTTTGGAAAAAAATACTTTTTCCTTTGTTTTGCTTATTAAAATTATCAAATTTTCTCTGGAAAAATTCTCTTGCTTTGCAGGTCTATTTTTCATATGTACTTTTATATTATCATTTCCATTTAATAGCTTTCAAACTATGTGCAACTAAAGCATTGCTATATAGGCAATATATTGGTCTTTCTTCTCAACTAAATCATGAACCAGTATTTATTGAGCACCGCCTATGTGCTAGGCCCATTGTAGGTGGTGGAGTTACAAATGCAATCTCTTCTGGCAAAGTGTATATGCTCTATCAGGGGGAGGAGAAGAGAGATGACAATATGCCCATATGTGTTGCATGCTATGTCTTTCCCATGTAAGCTATGTGTATCCAAATGTATCTCTCTAGATATGACTCAAAGGGAGATAAGAATAAATATCTCTAGAGTCTCTTCCCCCGACCTTTCTCCAAGAGACACTTTGATTCCTGCCAGGAAGGAAAATAAAAGGCTGGGGCCAGAGGCTGGCCAATCTGTTCTCCACAGATAGAGGGGGACTAGACTAGAATTATATCAGACTTTTCCCTAAACATTGTTAGTTTAGGGGAAATAATGTAAGCTATGCTTCTGATCACTGTCCCTTAACAGTTATGATATACCTCAAACTATATATCCCAGTTTTCTGGACCTTCCCACAAAATACCAGTTCTTCAATGATCACAGATAGTAAATAGCAACTTAACCCATTTATCCAAGTGGATAGTAAAATGGAAATAAGAAAGGGTATACATATGAGAGTATAGTAGATAGGTCTTTCATTGCAAGTGAAATAATTCAGTTAAACCAAAAGAGTCTTAAATTTCAACCAAAGCATAATTTCCTGAAGTCTCTAGTGTAATAAGCAAGTATTTATTAAGTTACTATTCTAGCTCCACTAGTGGTTTGCCCCCTCAAAGAACAACTTACAAATTACTAAATTGGCCTAATGTAAGATATATTCCAAGAGAAGACAAATATGGGTGTGTGTGTTTATTTACACACATGTACTGAAAAATAACCATATTTTTTTCTTTCAAAGCTATAACTGGTACATGTTTTTAAATAGCCCCACAAATTACAGATTGGAATAAATATAGGACCCAAATAGGCAATGCTACAAGAGATCTTTGAAAGAGAATAAGAAAGATCTACCTATATGAAAGTGTCTATGCATACGTAAATATTGTTTACAGCCCTTTTTTGCAGTGCTGTCTATATAAACCAATATGAATATGGTAATTTGTGAAGCTATTTAAATGAACACACCATTTGTTTTTCACATTAAAGACAGCCTTAGAAAAGGAGGCAGGGCAATGAGAGAGATTCCCTCCGGTATCTCTCTCAGGGGGAAATCCCTACAACCTCCCACTTGCAAAACTGTGGGAATGACCCTGGACATTCTTCCCCCACTACCACTGAGCCTTGAGAGTCATGGTGAGGCCTTGCAAAGTAATTAATAAACTTGTTTTTCAGGGCCCCATCCCAGCTTGCGCAGGTTTGTCCCAAAGAGGAAATCCTGACAATTTGTCACATTTTCAAAGATGTAGCCCAAGCCCCATAACTCCTGCTGTGATTTCTGCAGACAATGGCACATATGTCAGATGGCTAAGTGAGTGCTGATTCCTGGGTTCTGCTACCATTCTGATCAATGCAAAAATAACTAATAAAAAACACACAGGCACACAGCAGCAAACATTTATATGGATCCATTATTTTGAACTGAATTTTGTATTTCTCCTGTTATGTGTACATCAAATAGGAGTAATTTCCATCTGGGGTTCTGTCTTTTTGGCCCAAATCACAGGTATGATTTTTGTATGATGTTTTCCATTCTGCTTTTCTCTAACATATCATCTTGCTGTTTATACCAAGTTATTTTTAGGGGAGATAATCTGCCTCCATGATCTTTAGAATTCATCAGAGTTGTTTTCACTTTGGTCAATAGGAACACACTGTTTGCTATGACTGAACATTAGCATAAGACTAAGAGGCAATGTGGCTTAGTGGAAAGAGAGTTGACCTCAGAGTCAGGAAGGCCTGGGCTCAAATTTTGTCCTGACAGTGACTACTCTGTGAGCTAAAAAAGCCAGTAACTTCTCAGGGTCCCAGACAATTACAGAGAAAGTACAGATCTTTTCAGGCAGAGGAATTTCTTCACTAGGAATTTCCTACATGAATGAAGTCTTGTAAGGGCTAGTGTAAGGAATTAAATTTAAGAGTTTGACCAAATATGTGAGGATTCTAAAATAATCTTGTGGTCACCAATTATATAGCTCTAGTCAAAATGACTTTTAATAGCTTTTATTTACAAAAAGGGTAGAAAGAGTGAAAGTAGAGAAATACAAAAAGAGGGTAGAGAAGATGTCTACTCTAACACACTGCATATTGCTCCAGTGCTTGGCTCAGTCTGGCAGAGCTTGTTAACCCTTGACCAGAGGACCCAGAGTTCTACCCACATGGCCTCCTTCAAGAAGGGAAGGCCTCTCCAAAACTAATCTCTCTCCAGACACCAGGAAAGGAAGGCCAGCTACTCACTCACCCAAGAGGCAGACCAAGCCTCAAGTTACCTGCAAGAGGCAGATCACCAGTCAGATGATGATGATGATGATGATGATGATGACTGACTGACAACTCCGGATGACGGTTTACAGAAGACTCTCCAGCCGAAGAAGTTCAGGGCTTTTATAGTGACTTCCTGTCCCTCCCTCTCTTCACAGGGGCCAATCACAGCTTCCAAATTGCCTAGCGCTGCCCAGAGGGGCAGTGTCTGTGGGATCCACTTCTTACCTCCAAAGGTGTTAACTCTTATCATAGGTCTCTGAAGGTATCAACTTTTATCACAGGATTCACAAGTTTCTGACTGATTATCGCCCACTTTAGCAAATGACTTGTGAACACTCTTACTTAGTGTTAAGTAGGGGTGCTTTGAGTTCTGGAGATATCACTTATTTTAGCAAGTGATTTGGGAATTCTCTTATTTCTTCAAGTAAGTGACTTGTGAATTCTCTTACTTGATAGCTAACAAAGTGTTAACTCAAAATAGAAAAAGAGAATAAAGAATTCTGTTTCACACTAGTCACTTGGGGTTAAGTGACTTGCCCAGGGTCACACACCATATTTGAACTCAGGACCTTCTGTTTCCACTATCCACTCCCCAGCCACTGAGCCCCCTACCTTGCCTTTCTCCCTAATTTTTACTGTACTCATATCTTATTTGTCCATATTTATTTTCATATTTTCTTTGCCATTAGATTATCAGCTCTGAGAGCAGGGACTATTTTTTTGCCTTTCTTTGTACTCCTAGCACTTAGTATAGTGCTTGGTGGGTAGTAGGTACTTCTAAATGATAACTGACTTCCAAAGTGCTGAGCATTCTGCTAGGCCTTGTAATAGATGTTAAATTTAGATAAGATGGGATTCTTGCTCCATGGAATTTAGTATAATAGTTGAGGAGGGTATGTGTGCACATATAAAAACTAATAAAAATAGCACATTATAAATATATATGCATATATATATATACATACATACACTCATATATATCAGTCAAAATGAGGTTCAAAGGAAGGAAGATTATTCCTGACAGTGGAGATCAGGAAAATTTTCTTGGATGTCTTTTGAGCTGATATCAATATGTAGAAATTGTAGAAATGTAAAATGTAGAAATGTGCAAAATGTAGAAATGATATACATCAACATGTAGAAATCAACATTAAATCAATATGTAGAAATTAGGAGATGATGATGATATTAATAATAATAATTCACTTTATAGAATACTATAAAAATTCTTCCTCATAAGCCTTCATTTCCAAATCCCATATTCTACTCAAAGAATTTTATCTGGTAATAAAGAATAAAAAAAGGAAGACAAAGAAGCAGTTCATTGAAATTAACACATCAACATATCTTTAAACATATACACCATTATGTACTGTTAGTTTCTCATATTTGCAAAGAATAGAGGAAAAGTGTGTTTTCTTTTCTTTTAAGAGATTCAAGCCTGATCACTGATAATTACACATAATTCAATTTCACACTTTTTCTTCTTATTTTTCTTTCTGTTTAAAATGTTGTAGTCATTGTGCATAGTTTTTTCTGATTGTGCTTTCTTTACTCTAGTGGTTTATATAAACTTGTATCCTTTATATTCAGGTTTTTTTTTTTACTATGTAGTATTATTTCATTGCATTTGTGTACCACAGTTTGTTTAGTCATTATCCAAATGGACATTCACATTGTTATTGGTACTTTGCTAGCAGATATATGGAGTGTTTCAGGAGTACCAACACCATTGACATGAGGGCTTGTTTCCTCCTTTGTTGTCTACTTGTCCCTCACCTCTCACCGGTAGCTTCAAGAAGGTGTAGCATGTGTTATATTGAATCTCTGGGAGCTTGAAGATCACCTTTGATTGACAAATGAGTCAGTTGGATGGAATGTTCCCAGGGAGTCATGCAAGAGGCAGGAGAAGGGGCAGTTGAGAACCCTGGAGGAGTTCTGGGTCTTTGACCTGTGCTGAGGCTGGAGATTGGTGGATCCTGGTCTTGGAGTGAGAGGTGCAAACATCTCTCTCTGCAAACTCTTCCTGTACTTGAGATACTGTTCAACCTGTACCTGACCACCACCTTGGTGTCTACTGCCCCTAGATATTAGGAATTACATCATCTAGATATCTAGGTTTCCCAGGGCCCGGGAGGGATCCGGGAAGTGGGAAGGAAATGAAGAAGAGGGTGGAAAAGCGTGGAAATAACTCAACTGTAAGGCTGAAGATCTATTGAAGAAGAAGTCAAAATATCCCAGTAGTTTACCTATTCTGGTTTAGTCCTGGCCAGGCATAATATTCTGTTTCTCCTTCTGCATTACTACTTTCTAATAGATTTAAGTGTTGATCTTTGTATGTACATGAATGAGGACACGTCAAGTGGCCACCCCAATAAAACTACCTCAGAGGAGCTCAACCAGATTTAGAGTAATAGAGAGGCCTCAAATCTTTCAGTAAATTAGGGAGGATGTCTAACCCAAGCAGGTGCTGTAGACTGCTCAGAGCTTGGTCAGATTATGAAGATGTCCAAGCCATCTGTTGCATCCAGGGCCATCATCAGTTGTTCTGACTTTTGTCTTGCCCCTGGACTTTGATGACTGGAAGAGAGAGTGAGGCTGACAACTTTGTATAATCCTGTCTCACTTAAATCCAATTCAGGCACAAGCCATGCCATTGGGCCTTTTTGAAAAGGATGAACAAAAATGAACAACCACTGCAAAAAGTGCTACTATAAATATTTTGGTGTATATGGGATCTTTCTTCCTATTTTTGATCTCTATGCCTAACAGAGGGATCTCTGAGTCAAGTGGTATGGATGTTTAAAGTCACTTTCTTAGTGTAATTACAAAGTACAGAATCTAGAATTGTGATATCACTTCACAGCTCCAACAATAGTAGTATATTTATTAGTGTGTCTGTGTGATCACAATGGCTTCAAAATTGATTCTTTCCATGTTGAGTCAATCTTTGCCAATTTGCTGAGTTAAATCTCAGATCTGTTTTGATTTGCCTTTTCCTTATAATAATAAGTAATTTTGAGCACCTTCATTCGGTTGTTTATAGTTTCTATTTTTTTTAGAACTCTTTGTTCATATCCTTTGAGCGCATATCAATTGTGGACAGCACTTAATTTTATATATTTGTGCTAGTTCTCTATATATCTTGGATAACAAATCCTTATCAGAGATATTTGGAATAGTGTTTAAAGGACTTGCCCAGTCACATAACTAATAAGTGTCTAAGGCAAGACTTAAATTAGGTCTTTCTGACTTAAAACCCAGCCTTCTAACCATTATACTATGTTGTCTTTATTTTATATATCATACTTTTATTCCCTCAATAAAATATAAACCCCTTAAAAGTTAAAAATGTTTTTTTCGAACCCTTAGTGTCTAGCACAGTCATTGTCAGGTAGTAGGGGCTGAAATAAGAATTTGCTGAATTGAACCAGGCATCAGAAAACAACAGGCCCCTTGTTTAGAGAACATTGTTAAGAGAGATAAAATTTAGACAAGGTATAATATCTGCCCTAATGGTGCATATAACTGATTGGAGGATAAGATAAAAACATAGAAAAGTATAAAATATAGTATTACACGATAAATGAATTAGTCATAAAAACAAATTGCTACATATGTCCCAAGAAGGAAAGTCATTCCTGCCTGGGGTAATCATGGGAGACTTCATAGAGGGAATAGAATTTGAATTGGGTTTTGAAAGATGAATAATGCATCAATAGTTTTTACAGTCCCTTGATGACCTTAGGCTGCCCAGACTCCATCTGGGACTGCTGGGCAGGAAGAACAACATGACTGTTCATTCTACTTGGATGAGCTGGCGGTCACCAATGAGACAGAGGATCACTAAGGCTTACCATATATCCTGTCGCTGATTTTTTAAAAGTCCTTTTAACTTTACCATCTGCCCTGCCACTATGATTTCTCTATTTCTATGTATTGTCATCTGGCCTTATGGTGTACTTAGGATCCTAGAACCTTACTCTCTACCTTGCTGCTGGACCCTTAGGCCTTTCTGTACTCCGCAGAACATATGTTGTTTCCAGCAGTTAGATGGTGAGCTCCTTGAGATCAGGGAATCTCTCATTTTTTTTTCCTTGTAATTCTAGCACTTCCCAAAGTGCTTGACACATAAGCCATTAACAAATTTTTTTTCATTCATTTAACATGTATAAAAAGGGAGAGATGGCATCCTAGGCACATGAGAATATTGGATGTGTTTGGGGGACAGAGTAAATACAATTTGACTAGTATATAGAATACATAAAAAGGAGAAAAAAATATGACATTAGGCTAGAAAGGCAGACTGTAAAGTGCCTCAAATATGAGACTATAGAGCTTGAAATGTACTCAGCAAGCAATAAAGAACCACGGAAAACTCTTAAAAGATTTGACATGGTTAGACCTATGAAAGGAATATTATTCTGGCAATGACTTACATAAAGGATATTGGAAAGCAAGGAGTGTGAGGTAAGGAGGCCACAAAACCTGTCAGGAGGCTACTGCAATAGTTAAGTACGCTAAGAATGAGGGTCATTCAAAGGTGGTGACCCTAGCAATACAGAAGCCAGGATAAATGTAATAGGTTTTGTTAAGGGAGAAAGTTGGAATTGGCAGAATCTAATTGGAGGTTAGATGGAAAGAAGAAGGAAAAGCTAAATCTCACTCCAACATTATGAACATTGAAAACCAGTTTGTACCACCACTACCACCACCACCAACAACAAATTGCCAACTCCGAAGGAGGAGTTGTTTTAGGCAGAAAGAATGAATTTTGTTTTAGAAACACTGAATTTGAGATAAGGAAGAGTTAGCCAAGGACAGTCATCTTAGACACAGTTGAAGGTGCTGGTTTAAAGCTCAGAAGAGAGAGAGGTGAAGAACATAGCTTTAAATTTAGTATCCCTCTGAATAGAGATAATTATTGAAACTGTGGGTGTTTACAGGCATGGAGAGCAAGCTTATTTAGGGCTAGGCATCAGGGTTAAACATAAGGTTCTCCATTCATATCCAATAAGGCAGGCATTTAAGTCAGTTTTGCATTGATTTCAGGGCTGGCGGACAGACCTTGGTGAGAATTTCAGTGTGGCATATGAGAGTAGGGAAATGCAAAACAGATATGGTTATGAGAAAATTACATCAGCCCAGCCAATGTGGCCCATGGTTTTCCCTTTCTGGCTTCCTTAGCGCTGCTACATGTCACCCTGGTTGCTTTATCTCTGGGAAGAAGAGCCAGTCAGTCAGGAGCTAATGTGGTATATCTATTTCCTGGGGTTCTGGTACAGATTGTGGTTGAGTCCAATACTGCTTGAGAACAGTAATACATTCAAAAGGGAGTCTGAGGAACGATAACATAGCCTGAATATTTTGTCTCAAACTCATGTATCTTATATTTTACAACTAAACTCAATCCCCATTACTAGGAAAATTACTTAGGGTTACAAAAGACCTTAAAAGTGGGATAGAATGAGATTGCTAAAAAAGAGACTAGTGAATGAGATGGCCAGCCAAGAAAAAATATAGTGAGAAAAGAATAATATGGGATCTGTGGCAGACCCTTAGAGAACAACTGCATTAAAGAATGAGAAAGAGGATAAGGAGCTATTGAAAGGAGATACATAAAGGACTGTGCACAGAGTTTGGGAAGATAACTAGGAGAATATGGTGTATCTTCACCAAGGGAAGATGGTATCTAATAGACATATAAAAAGGCGAAGGGGAAAAAAAACTATTAAGAGATCATTGGTGACCTCTGAAAGAATAGCTTCAAGGGAGGGTTTGGGGCAGATGCCCAATTGCAAGGGCTGAAAGGCTTGGTATTAGGGAAGAAGAAATAGATGTGTACAACTTTTTCAAATTTAGCAATGTAGGAGGAAATGGGTTGATAAATGGATGGTATAGGAGGGTCATGGAAAGCCTTTTTTAATTATGAGAAGGCCTGAGCATACCTTTGGGCAAATGGGAGGAAGACAGCGATGCAGAGAAATTGAAGAATGAGACAAAAGGAATCACTGATTATTGGAGGAAAATCATAGAGGAGATAGGCAGTGAGGAATAGAGATGAAATCAAGGGCATAGCTAGAAGAATGATCTTTATGGGTTGAGAAGAATGGGACAGAGAGAGGAAGGTGACTGTTGAAAAGTCATGAGGTAAGGAGGAAAGAACCTGGGGGTATTCATGTCAAAGTCAGACTTTTTAGTGAAGTGGGTAGCAGGGTCATCCATCCAAGAGTGTGGTAGGTAACAGAAGGGAAGGACAGTTTGGGAACGGTGCTTTGATAGATATAAAGAAGATGTATTGTTGAACAGAAGCAAGTGCTTAGTTGAGGTTATTTAATATGAATTTGCAGTGAATGAAATCACCTTGATTTTGTGACTTGGGTTTAAGTTCCATTTCTCTCTCATTGCTCTCTGTGTGACCCTAAGCAAGTCATTTTACTTTTATCTCAGTTTTCTCATCCATAAAATAGGACCATCTAGTAATACCACTACAAGGTTTGTACCCCAAAGAGATAAAAAATGGGGAAAGATATACTTCTACAAAAATATTTATAGCTATTCTTTTTGTGGTGGCAAAGAATCGGAAATTAAAGGAATGTCCATCAATTAGGAAGTGACTGAACAAATTGTGGTATGATGGTAATGGAATACTATCGTTCTATAAGGAATAATGAACAGGATGATTTCAGAAAGAACTGGAAAGCCCTACATAAACTGATGCAGAGTGAAATAAGCAGAACCAAGAAGACATTGAACACAGTAGCAGCAATATTGTAGAATGATCAACTGTGATAGACTTAGCTACTCTTAGCATCAGTGAACCAGGATAATTTTGAGGGATTTATGACAAAGAATGCTATCTACCACCAGAGAAAGAACTGTTGGAATCTTAATGCAGATGAAAGCATACAAATTTTCAATTGTTTATTTGGGCTTATGTTTTGGGGTTTTGGTTTGATAAGACTACTCATAAAAATGAACAATATAGAAAAATAAGAAAATTCAAAGAAAAATTTTATAAAATATAAAATGAGATGAATAACATCTGTCCTTGAGCTACCTCTATTTTGGTAATATATCCTCTGGGGAACTTTGTGTTGTGAAAGAGACCAGTGAAAAAAGGTTTTTTTGTTGTTTTTTAAAGAATGAAACACAGGATTACAAAAAGTAGTGTTTAGCCAGAGAGAAACAAAAAGATAGCAACTGTATTCTGAGTGTTCTGCATTCCCATGCCAAGAGAAACAATGTCTTCTGGGACTTGTAGTTCTTGAAGGGATTATAGGATTCATGGCCACAGAAGCTAGCAATAACAATAATAATCACTAGCATTTACATAGCACTTTAAAATATACAAAATACTTTACTAATATCTCATTTTATGCTCACAACAATTCTTGGAGGTAGGTGCTCCTATTTTACAGATGAGGAGATTGAGGCATGTAGTGATTAAGTGACTTTCCCAGAGTCACATAGCTATCAAGTGTCCGAGTCAGGCTTTTAACTCAGATCTTTATGACTCCAGATCCAGCTCTCTAGCTGTTGCACCACTAGTTCTCCTCCTATAATCCTATGTTATTCATACAATTTCATCTTAGCAAAAGATACTTAACAATAAAAAGGGGACAGTGTGTGATAATATCATATTAAGAAAGGTAAATTTTAATAGATAAATAGTAGCTAGAGTTTATTTTAAGATGGATTGCTGATGATCTTTTTCTCTTCCAAAAGCACTGCATGGGAAGAGCTGATGACTCTTTTTTCCTCTTTCTTTCCTAGTACTTTGAAAAGCAGTTTATATAATAAAATAAGAGCAGTTAGGTATCACAGTGGATAGAATGCTGGGCCTGGAGACAGGAAAACTCATCTTCTTGAGTTCAAATATGACTTCAGACACTATCTGCATGACCTTGGTCAAGTCACTTAACCCTGTTTGCCTCAGTTTCCTTATCTCTAAAATGAACTGGAGAAAGAAATGCCAAATCATTCCAAAATCTTTGCAAGAAAACTCCAAAATGGATCATGAAGAATTGGACATGATTGAAAAATGACTACATAGCAGCAACATAATATAAATAATCTCACCTAGCTGCCCAGGGAAAATTACAGAGGGCTAATGAGGTTCAAGAAATGTGTTCACTTAAACATGGCAGGCAGGTAGGTGAAAGTTGGGAAAAAGAAGATATAAACCATGCTACCATGAACCAGCAAAGAACTAGGAAGAGAATACTGCCCATAAAGTACAAGTGGAGATCATTCTTTTAGCCCAGTGGTTGCCAAACTTTTTTGGCCTACTGCCCCCTTTCCAGAAAAAATATTACTTAGCCCCCTGGAACTGGAAATTAATTTTAAAAAATTTTAATAGCAATAAGTGGAAAGATAAATGCACCTGTGGCCATCACCTGCCATCCTGGATCGCTGCAGCACCCACCAGGGGGCGGTAGCGCCCACTTTGGGAATCACTGTTTTAGTCCTTAATCTATGAGAGGCTTCCTCATGAGAAAAGCCAGGAAAGAAGGCTTCAGAAAGGAAGGTCTGGATCTTCCTTTTTGAGTTGACCATACTCTTTGAAAAGACGGAGACATCCGATTCCTCTTCCTAGAGAGAGACTAGAGAGAACTTCTTGGAGAGATAGTATAAGAAAAGGGAAGTGCATCCACCAAGAATAGAGCATCATTGCCATTTGCTGAAGGATGAGAATTTCAGGGAGAGAAGTTGCCAAATATAGATAGGGGAGGAAAGACAGAAATATCTTCTGAGAACAGCTGGGAATGAGGAGCCAGGAAGGGAGACACCAGATAGGATGGACTCACTTTTAAGTGTTCCTTCTGGAGCCCTACCCAGGACAGTATTGCTAAGTGATGGACTCTGCGAAGACCTCTAAAATAAAGGCTACTTGGTGGCTATGATTGCTTTACTTTGGATACGAGTATCAATTTTATTAACTGGTAAATAAAATTGTTCATAGTTTGAGCCTTGTGAGCCTGTGTGCTTGCAAAAGGATTGGTGACAATAACTTACAAAGGTGTAGGTCTGAAGTTTCCAGCTCTCCTGCGTAGGAGAAATAAGCCTCCAGAGTGGACTTGTCCCTTTATATCAGAAGAAAGCTTCTGACCTAAAGGTTAAACTAAAGTTTTTCCTGGCAAGCTAGCAGCTGTAGCTACCACTTTTAGCGTTAAGCTCTGAAGTCTTGATAAGAGCAGTTTACAAGTCACAAACTCCAGTAATCAGTGCGAGTATGGTGTTCAACTAAAGATAGTTCATAGCCTTTTCTACTTCCTTTATAGATTCTCCAGAAATTCAAAACTAATGCCAGGAGAAAATGATGCAGAACCATAACATCTTATATTTTCTCACTCAGATTTGATGAGATAATAATAATAGCCAACACTTACACAGTGTACTATCTTTTAAAAAACACTTTTCATATAACTCTATGAAGGAGGCTGTGCAGGTATTATTGTTCCTATTATAGAGATGAAAAATCCAAGATTCAGAGAAATTTTGCCCAAGGTCACACAGCTAGTGTCAGATTTGTAATTCAAATCCTGGTCTTTTCATTTAAAATACTTCCATTTTACCATGGAGGAGGAGAAATTCATGAGTGAGTATGATATCAGCTTTAATCTTATTTTCCATTTTTAAAAGTCTGTGTTTTATGGCCTGCTCTTGCCTTTTTTTTTTTCCAAGGAGGAAGCAGAGTTTATAACTTGCCAAAGAAAGAATATCCCAAGCACCAAATATAGGTCACAGGTTATTTAGGAACTATTCCTGCTATTCATAGTTTCATCAAAACTGGCTTAATACTTAATAGAAAAACTTCTCAAGCGACCTTTAGTACAGAAGTTATTAAAAATAAACTCCAATCTCAAAGAATCACCACAGGGGAAAAAAAGTTGAACCAGAAGCCTGCATAATAAAGATTTATAACAAATTAGGAAAAATGTAGTGCCATGTTTTTTTTTCTGCTCTCTATTAACTTTCTTTCCAAAAGCCGCAGTTTTCATATTACCCTAAAGCATGACCTGAAATCAGAGAATCCTAAAATAACAAGGGTGGGAAAGAAATCAAAACCGGACATCTGGTACAGCTCTACAAAAATGAATAGGTAGGTACTTCCTGAACAAAGCTGCCAATTTCATAGTTACAGCAGTAATAATGAGGATAGAAATGATAGTGAAAATGATGACAATGACAAAATAAGTTGATCTGCTCAGAAACAGACACATGGACCAGAATTATTTAAGAAAAATAAAACAACAAGTAGTAATTCCTAACAGATGATCGTCATAAACAAACAAATATTAAACCAAAGAAAGTCCCATCCATCACAACTCAGTCCACTTTTGAATATGGATCATTGGGAAGGATGAGAGAGTGAAGCAAAATTACATAAGATTAGGCATTCAGGGAATCTGAAAAACCATTCCCTTCCTCCACACCTGTATTTACCCAAACCCAGTATTTGTCCTCCTCCATTAAGCCTTCCCTGAGACTTCTAGTCTTCGCTGAATTTTCCTATCTCTGAACTGATATAGCATTTAACATTTATAACACCTGTGACCATCATATCAGGTAGTATCTCCTTGGTTCCTGGTTGTTGCCAGTCTCATGTGCATATCATGTCTGTCCAGCTGAAAACTCTTGGAGGGCCAACCCATACGTTCATAAAATTTGTAGTTGGAAGGAATCTTAAAGATAATCTGGTCCCAAACTCTCATTTTTCAGGTAAGCATATTTCATATTTCTTTTGTTTCCCCTACTATTGTGAAGGTGTTTAAATGGATGGGTCAAATGCAATATTTACCGCTGGGTTTTGCACTAAGGTTCTAACTGAGGTCCTACCCACTTACAATAATTATTGATAACTTCAATTCTTTTCTGTTTGGGGATGGTTATAATTAGACAGTTAATCAACAATCACTAAGAAAGTTCTTACTAAGGGCCAAGCACTGCTAAACCCTGGGGATAAAAAGATAAAGTAAAAAACTTCCTTAGAATTCATGTTCTAATAAAGAAAAAAAACATGTGAACAACTAGATACATGCAAGATTAAAATATATAAAGAATAGATGGAGGGGTGGCAACTAGGTGGCTCGGTAGCTAGAGAGCCAGGCTTGGAGATGGGAGGACTTGGGTTCAAATCTGATCTCAGACACTTTCTAGCTATGGGACCCTGAGCAAGTCACTTAACCCCAGTTGCCTAGCCTTTATTGCTCTTCTGCCTTGGAACCAATACTCAGGATTGATTTTAAGATGGGGGAAAGAATTTTTAAAAAACGATGGAAAGTGATTTTAATGGGAGACACTGGGTTTGGGAGTGAGATAAGGGAAAGGCCTCTTGCCAAAAGTGAGTTTTTTATGAAATCTTGAAGGATGTCAAGGAAGACACAAAAAGGACAGTTTGATTTTATAGTAGTGGTATCCCTATGTGATAGCTTTATTCACTCAAATCATGTAGCAAATGTAGAAAGGTCCTGAAAGTTGCCTTCCCCTTCCCTTAGATCCTGCTACCCCAAGAAAGTGGCTTGAGGCTTTGGCCTTGCTTCCTCTGACCTTTTCCATTTCAGGTGCAGGAAGTGGATTTGCCAACCTCAAAGACGGAATCATGGAGACCTTGGGGTCCATGATTCTAGGTCTGATATTGTTGCCAGGCCATTAGGGAAGCACTGAGAAGCTAGAATCCAGGTATGAAAGGCCAAAGAAGGTTTTGCACTTGGAGCTTGGTAGGACTAATACTTTGTAGAAATTGTATTAAACTGTGAACTTATTCCCTCTACTCTCTCGAGAGACAAAGGTAGTAAGTATATGGAGGATTATATTCTCCATGTGTTGGAGAGAAATGTTCATCTGCTTGTTCTCTTTTATATTCTTAAAATAAATATTCCTTTGTAAAAACTAATTTCACTGTTAAGGGGTTAAATGGTACAGAAGTTCCATTTAACTCCCAAAAATTGGGGATGGCAGAACTGAGAAATTCCCATCCATATCACTAAAGATACCAGATAACTCTCAGGGAGCAGGTAGAAATGTAATATAGCTGTCCTGGGGGATAAGGGTAGAGTAAATAATATTATCTATCCATCTATCTATCTATCTATCTATCTATCTATCTCTATTTATCTATCTATCCATCCCTCCCTCCCTCTATCCATCCATCTATCTATCTGTCTGTCCATCCCTTCCTCTATCCATCTATCCATCTATCCATCTATCCATCTATCCATCTAGCTATCTAGCTATCTAGCTATCTAGCTATCTATCATCTATCCATCCCTCCCTCTATCCATCCATCCATCTATCTATTTATCTGTCTGTCTGTCCCTTCCTCTATCTATCTATCTATCTATCTATCTATCTATCTATCTATCTAGACCTGCATCTATATCTATATCTATATCTATATCTATATCTATATCTATATCTGTATCTGTATCTGTATCTGTATCTGTATCTGTATCTATATCTATATCTATATCTATATCTATCTTCCCAGAGAAGTGGGAATTAAGGCTTCCATCTTTTAGGACCCGGGTCCTTAACCTTTTTTTGGCAATCTGATAAAACCTATAGATCCTTTCTCTGAATCATGTTTTTGAATGCATGAAATAACATACATACAATTACAAAGAAAACTGAAAGTTAGTGAAAATAAAGAGGTGATTCCCTGTCCCCCATCTTAATTCATGGACCCCAGAGA
The DNA here is from genome assembly GCF_016433145.1 of Gracilinanus agilis. NCBI lineage: Eukaryota > Metazoa > Chordata > Mammalia > Didelphimorphia > Didelphidae > Gracilinanus > Gracilinanus agilis. Next base: position 603,075,220 of record NC_058130.1, on the reverse strand, counting down.
TATCTGTAGACCCCAGGTTAAGAACCCTTAACTACTCTAGGAAGTCAGGACAGTCACATTTACTAGGAGGGAGTATAGAATCTTCTTGAGCAGAGCAGGAGTGTGTAGTTAGAGCCTTCACCTTCTTTTCCTGGATCCCTTGCAACGTTGGACAGAATAGAATGACTGAAAATCTTTTTGTGTACATCCACCTATAAAGTCGACATCATGACCCCTTTCCCTTTTACAGGCAAGCTAGGAAGCCTTCATGCATTTGTAAAGTACTTTGAGGCCCCCATTTGGCAAATGGAAAGTGCAGCACCCGCTGTTGTTCTCATTATTCCCTAAGAAGCACGCTCACTTCAGGTCATTCTCTGTCTCCACACATTCGCCATTTTCCCCTGATATTATTGGCTTAAGTACACTTCAAAAATAATTCCTCTGAGGCGGTTATGTTGACATCCTGCTAGTGTTTCAAGAGCTAGCCTTGCTAGCTGTTTGTCCCTTTGGATAAAAGCTTGCAATAGCTCTATTAAACATTCTCTGTTCAAACAGGAAAAAAAAAGCCAACAATAACAGAAATTCACCCCCCCCCAAGGTGGTAACTCCTGTAAGAGTTCCCATGCTGTTCCCTCCTCAACTCCTGCCCCTGTGTCCTCTGGGAAGATTCCACAGGAAAGGGAATATCCACTTAGAAAGGAATTGGATTTTTCCACAGCCCAATGTCACAGTTGTAGCAAGGAAGGCGTTTCTATGATGGCAGAACATGCTGTGAAGGATACTCTGCAGGGATTGTAACACCTGCTCTGGTGGGAAACAATCACCAGAAACATCTGCTCCCTGAGGGGCTCCACCTGGAGTCTGGACTAGATGCCTCCAAAGGTCTCTAAATGCCTCTCTTACTTCTTTGACTTTTGTACGATGTTCCCTGCTTTCTTGAAAATCCAACACTCCTTTTCAATTCTTCCCACATTGATCCTTGCTTCTTGCTTTGTTGCCAGAGAAACCAGCAGAAAGGGGGCAAAGCTCTTGATGTGAGCCGCTGGCATCTTTCTCTGAGGGAGGTGACATGTAATAGTGTACAGAAGAACCATTTAAGCTTCTGGGGCTTCATGACCCTCAAGGAACTCAAGGCTGGGGGCTTTGTCTTCCCATGAGACAGCATGCCTCCCTTTCCCTGAATGGAAAATGCTCTGGTTAATATCAAAGAATGATTCCCTCCTTTCTGCATGTATGAATTTCTTATGGGTTTCAGTCATTATGCCCATCATAACCATTTCCCCACTTGGGAAAATGATGGAGAGTGCAGTGATATGTCAGGAACAGATGCTTATTAGTATCTAGAATTATAACTCCTAAAACTGCCCTTTTATTGTAATATATTGTGAGGCTCCCAGATCTCACTTGTGTCAATTCAACAAATGTCTATTAAACATCTCTTCTGTATAAAGCAGCAAACAAAACTCAAAATATACCCTCAAAACCAGTGCCTGTCCTCAAGGAGCTTACATCATACCGGGGAGGGAAGTTGAGAGTTATGGGGTAAAGACTAAATTTAAATAAATAGGAGGTAATTTGAGGAGGAAGAGAGTACAAACAGCTGGAGAGAAAGGAGATCGTACCTGAGCTGAGCCTCAAAGGAGCTAGTCTGCCCAAGAATTAGAGGTAAGGAAGGAGGGCATTCTAGGCATGTGTAAAGACCCAGAGACAGGAAAAACAGTGCTGGATTTGGGGAGCAACGGCTAATAAATGAGTTTGTCTAGAACATTGATTCCCAAAGTGGGCGCCCCCACCCCCTGGTGGGTGCTGCAGTGATCCAGGGGGTGCGGTGATGGCCACACTTTTTTTGTATTACATTCTATTCTGAGTTCAATAAATAGTTTCATAATTTCCAGGGGGCGCTAAGTAATATTTTTTCTGGAAAGGGGACGGTAGGCCAAATAAGTTTGGGAACCACTGTTCTAGAATATGAAAAGCACAAAGGAGAATAATGAAGGTAAAATAAGTTTGAACCAGATAAATTAGTGTTAGAATGGAGAAGGCTTTAAGTGTGAGGCTGGAATTTTACCTTTTATCTAGACAATAAGGAAGCAGGGTAGTTAGGTTGCTCAGTGGGTTGAGAGCCAAGCCTCGAGGCAGGAGCTTCTGGGTTCAAATCTGTGAACTCAGACACTTCCTAGCTGTGTGATCATGGGTGAGTCATTTAACTGCACTTGCCTATCACTTGCCATTCTTCTGCCTCAGGACCAATACTTGGTATTGATTCTAAGACTGAAGGTAAGGGTTTAAAAACAATAAGGAAGTCACTAAAGATTGGAGAGAAGGAGGATAAGAAGTAATGGCTTATAATGTAGTTGGAGTGCAACTCTTGCTTTGGGCCATTTCCCAGTTGTCTCTAATAGACAATAAACACAGGAAAGTTGAGGAATTGGTCAGACTCATGCTTTAGTCCATTTTGGTGGTGGTGTGGAAGACAGAAAGGAAAGAGACTAGATGCTGGAAGACCAGTTAGGAGGTTATTGCAATAATCTAAAGCCAATAAATGAAGACTTGAATTAGCATGGGAGTCATATGAGTAGAGAGGAGAGACTGATTATGAGAGAGGTAATAGAGATGGAATCAGCATACTGGACAACGGCTCAAATATAGATACAGATTATTTTCGCAAAATAAAAACTCTCAGCTTATATTGATCAGGTCCCTTTTATACAACCAGCTGGTTTGTTCAATCTTGACCTGGAATTAAACATCTTGTAGACTTTTTACTAAAGCCTCAGAGTGTGACAGAAAGTATAACCAAATCTTGTTTTTTTAAACCCTTACCTCCTACCTCAGAAAATCGATACCATCAGTTCCCAGGAAGAAGAATGGTAAGGAGTAGGCAATTGGGATTAAGTGACTTGCGAAAGGTCACACAGCTAGGAAGTATGTGAGGTCAAATTTGAACCCAGGATCTTTAAGCCTGGCTCTCTATCCACTGAGTCACCTAGCTGCCCCTTGTAATTAAATCTTTATCAAAAACAAGACTAAAAATATTTTCTTCTCTCTCCATCTCTAACCAGCTTTCTTCTAGACTCAATTCAAGTGATACCTCCCACTCAATGCCTTTTTTTTTAATTTCTACAGCTGTAAGTACTCCTCAGATTTCCTTGTCTTTGTATGTGTAGTTATTGTATTTCCTCAGTAAGATGTAAGCTTCTTGACAACAAGAACTGATTTTTCTTTTTTGGGGGGTGTAAGGGGAAGGGGTGCCTAGCACTGAACTTTGTGTTCAGTGTTCTTTCTTTGCTATATTCATCAATATCTTATGTTTCCCAAGATGAAGTCCTTAGCACTTAATAAATGTTTGGTGAGTCCAGCCTCAGACACTTTACTATCTCTATGACCTTGGACAAGTCACTTAACTCTGTCACAATTTCCTCATCTATAAAATGAGCTGGAGAAGGAAATGGTGAACCACTCCAACATCTTTGCTAAGAAAATGCCAAATGAGATTATGAGGAGTCAGACACAATTGACTCGCCTGAACTCTTGAGTGAATGAATGAATACACCGTTCTTCAAGATCAGAATCCATACTTCTCATTTCCTTTGATTCTTCTACACAGTGTGTGTGTGTGTGTGTGTGTGTGTGTGTGTGTGTGTGTGTGTGTGTGTGTGTAATCTTTTTGTACTTTGGTGCAGAAATATATCACTGGCCAACCCACAATGGTAGATGTGGGTGGGGGCTGGAAACCCCATTGGCTGACTGAGAAAAGGACCAATTCTCAGTTGACAAGGTTGGAGAGAGGCCACTGGTGGCAAGAAGCATGGAATCTCAAAACTCCTTTTTGGTCCTGGTCCAGGCACTGTTGAGAGAGCCCAGTGTTTGCTCTCTTAGAGATGAGGTCAGCTGAGAGGGAATAAGGGATTTTTCCAGACCTGGACCTAGTAGCTGGGTGTCAGCAGCTCCCCACAGGGCTGTCCAGCCATAACAAGGTGAATCCTGAAAGTTATTAGTCAACGATTAGAGGAGCCAGACAGGAAAGACAGATAATGAAGTAGGGATTTGAAATATGCAGCCCTGGCTGTAGGCACTTTGCCTCATAATGCTGTCAATGGATGTTAGAAACACTCTAAATTAACTGAGTGAACTCGTGTCCTTTGGAAGAATTCTATTTTGGGCGTCTTGCTGGGGTTGGTGGGGATTGCCTTTGAAACTGAAATAATCTTCTCACTCTTAGCATTCATGGCTGTGCCCACCAGACAAGTCTGAATAAGAATAAACCTTTTGTGCTTTGGGGAGCTTCCAAAAACAGCTAGGCTGCATGGATGGCAGTGGGGGGAGGAGAGTGGGGAGCAAAAACTCTTACCATGGCTTATTTCAGATGTGAAGTAAAACTTATAACCGGCAACTCTTCTAACTCTGAAACAGCTGAATAAACCTCATGTCTGAAATTTAAATAATATTCTCCTGGAACCTAGTTTTTCTTTGGTCCCAAGAAGAGAAGAACTAGGAGGTCTCTTTCTAGTCTTCTGTAGGTGTTTGTTCCTATTAGGAAACCACTATATATATTTCAGTTCTCCCATTCACAGTTATCCATAACAGCTGCTGTTAGAGAGCAGGGCATTTTGGTTAATAAAATATTCTGGTTAAAAGAGAGTTGCCACATATGAATTATCAATTCAAAAGAATTTAAATATATTCATCATTAAAAACAATAGTCAATTCTTTCCTTCATGTTTTTTTTAAACCCTTGTACTTCAATGTATTGTCTCATAGGTGGAAGATTGGTAAGGGTGGGCAATGGGGGTCAAGTGACTTGCCCAGGGTCACACAGCTGGGAAGTGGCTGAGGCCGGGTTTGAACCTAGGACTTCCTGTCTCTAGGCCTGACTCTCACTCCACTGAGCTACCCAGCTGCCCCTCCCTTCATGTTTTGGGAGGTGATTTAAGATCTTGTACAACTAGTCTTTAGACTTCACTTTGCTTAGTCAGCTTGGGGACCTTACCTTCAACCCACAGAATTTTCATTTTTCATTATTTTAAAAATATTCTTTTTCTATACCAAGAGTTACACTGCATCTCTGTGTTCAGAGATGCACAATATCCAGACCTCTAATTATTTTTCTTTTTTCCTTTACCCCTTTATCTGGATGCTTGGTCCTCATATATACTTCCCTTTTCCCCTTTTGCATCTGTTTCCGTACATTCCATTCACTACATTTTTCTAGAGTTTATTTACACAGAGAAAGGCATATGCCTTTTTTTTTTCTGAATTACATGTAAACCAAAATTTTTAATTTTGGTTTTTTTAAATGTTGCATTCCAAATTCTCTCTCACCTCCCTCTCCTCCCCCTCCTTGATACAGTAAGAAATTTGATGTAGAATATACATGTGTGGTCATGTGAAACATTTCCATATTAGCCATGTTGCAAAAGAAATCATAGTCTAAAAAAATAAGAATGATAAAGTTTTTTTAAAAAGTATGCTTCAATCCATGCCCATACATCAATAGTTCTTTCTCTGGAGGAGAATAGTATTTTTCATCCTAAGTCCTTTAGAATTATTTTGGATTATTATATTGTTGAGAATATCTTACTCATTCACAAATGATTATCCTACATTATACAATGTAGGATAATCATTGTACAGTGTACAATGTTCTCCTGGTTTTGCTCATTTCATTTTGCATGTAAGGATGGGATTTGTGCAAGGGGGATGGGACAAAAGGAGCCAGAGAAGGAGTGACTGACAGTTGGTGACAGTTGAGACCAGAGGGATTCTGGGAAGGGGCCAAAGGAAGGAGTAAGGGAAAAGGGCTTCTGGCTGAGGACTGGGAGAGGAAGGAGGTGGACATCTCAGCTTGGATCCAGTCCTGAGGGCTTCCTGAGGATCTTTCTTTGGACATTGAAACCCTGATTCCCTGGTCAAAGATTCCATCACATCTCACCCAGCAAGACTTCAATCATCAAGTGAGCTAAGTGTTTGGACTCCATTTTGGGAGCAATCTCTTAGACTCCTTCACCCATTACCCAATTTTGCTGAGAGACCCTTTCCAGTTTAACTAGAAATTATAGAAAAGAATAGAAATAGAAATAGAAACAGAAGGAGAAGTGGGGGGAGAAGAAACTTGGGAGTGGGAACCCCAAAGATTTACACCTAAGCGATGGACTCCATAGGAATAGAGAAGAGGGCACCCCCAAATCCCTCTGCCCTTCACTTCTTTCCCCAACCCCTGTATTGCAAATAATAAAAGCCATTCATTAGTCAGATAGTGTTCCAGAGTGCCTGAGACAACAAGGGAGGAGGGAACCATAGCTTGGTCTAGCTGCCTCCATTTTGGAGCCAGACCACCCACTGTGAAGTTGACTGACCTCAGGGATGTTTGTGTGAACCCCGCCATCATTCAGAATTGGATTGGGGTACCCCATACCTCATCTTATAGGGAAGACTTGCTCCCAACTCCTGTGGGGCAGCAAGACCATCCAGATCACCCAGTTTTGGGGTGACACCCCCTTCAAGTTTCTCAGTGTATATTTGGTGGGAGGGGAGAGCTAGAAGAGTCTCACCTCATAGACTTTCTCTCTCCCCCCTTCCATCCCTAACATTTGGACAGCTGGCTCTCATTATTATTATAGAATCAGTTCATAGAAGTCTTCCTAGGTTTTTCTGAAAGCATCTTGCTCTTCATTTCTTTTAGTACCATAGAATTCTGTCACAATCATGTATCACAACTTGTTCAGCCATTCTTCAATTAATGGGGATCTCCACAGTTTCTAATTCTTTGCTACCCCAAAAAAAGAAGTGCTATAAATATTTTTGTACATATGGGTTCTTTTTCTTTTCCTTGTGTGTCTTTGGGGTACAGATTTAATAATGATATTACTGGGTCAAAGGATATGCACAGTTTTATGTAGCCTTTTGGCTATAGAGTTCTAAATTGTTCTCCAGAATTGATGGATCAGTGCATTAGTATTCCAATTTTCCCATATTCCTGCAACATTTATCATTTTCCTTTTCTATCATATTAGCCAATGATAGGTACTTCAGAGTTGTTTTAATTTGCATTTCTGTAATCAGTAGACACTTTTTCATATGACTTCTGAACCATTCAGAAAATCACTTGATGGCATAAAAAGTTTATTGTGTGGCAACCCCTCTTTTCTTTCTCTGTCTCTGTCTCTGTCTCTGTCTCTGTCTCTGTCTCTGTCTCTGTCTCTCTCTCTCTCTCTCTCTTTTGCCTAGACTTACAATTTTATCAGTATAGGAAACTATTCATTTGAAAGCTCCCTTCACTAACACCAATATCAATTATAACTTCTATTACTAGAAAATTTCATAGGTTCATAATATTTATATATATCAGAGTCCAGACTTGAGACTACCTGATTACAAGGCCAGCTCTTTTTCTCATTATGAGACATTGCTTCTCTACCTATGTAACTTCCTCCTATTTAGCTAATTTTCTTGTTTTCTTTCCTAAGGGAAAACAAACAAACAAACAAATATGTTTTTCTCTCTCCCATTCTCCCCCCCCCCCCCCACCGGGGAAAAAATATAAAACCTTTGTAAAAAATAAAGAGTTTAGTAAAATAAACTCCAGCATTGGCCAGGTCCAAAGATATATATGCCTCATTCTCAATCTATTACCTCTGCAGGAAATGGGTAACATGCTTCATTAACAGCCCACTGGAATTGTGGTTAATCATTGTGATTTTTTTGTTTGTTTTTTGTTTGTTTTATTTTCCCCCAAAATTTTATAAAAGCAAACAAATTAAACATTTCCATACTCATAGAAAAAGAAGATAGTACACAAATGAAATCACATATCTTCTTTATGTTTAGCTTACTTTTCTTCATATCTACGTAAAAATCCTGTTGACAAGTGTCCCAGCCCCTCCCCACTCTCCCTGTATCATAAAAGATATTGTCAGGGAGACCAACATGTACATATAAATTAAGGCGTTCATGTTTCACCTTTCTGTTCATTTTCTGGAGGTAACATTCATAGTTTATTCTTCCAGCATTTATTCTGTGGTTGTGTATAATGTTGTTTTTACTGTTCATTATTTCATGTAGTTCTTTCCAAGTTTTTTAAAAAATCAGTCTACTTGCTCTTTCTTATAGTGCAGTAGCATTCCATATACCTAGACTTCTGCAAAGAAGAGAGAATGAGGCATTATCTGCCCTCTCCTTTGGCGGTTTGAAAACTTTTGGTCACACCTTGAATACAAACTCTAAGATTTTTTAGTGTCATGGTCCCCTCTGGCAACATTTCAGTCAATAACATCATTGACTTCAGTAAATGGATCTTTTCTTAGAAAAAAATGTTTAAATGCATCAAAATACATAAGATTTAAAAGGAAACAAAAGATTTTGGAATATAGTTATAAAAATATTTTTAAGAACAAATTTATGGGTCTCAGATTAAGAATCCCTTGCAGTTAAGGGAAAAACTTTTAACTCAATTTATTATCCTGAATAGAAGAGACCCAAAGGGCAGTGGGAGAGACTTTCTTATCTAAGTTTATAGACAGCATTACTTGTGAAGTTAAGCATGGATTCTTCTTGATTTCTTCAAGCAAACAGTACTAGCCTGTACTATGTACTTCTCAAGAAACTGTGTAGTATTTCATATGTGCTACTTAGAGTGACAGTTATAATATCATTGTGGATTGTCATTTCCACCTCTTTCTACTTTGCATACATACATAGCAAATGCTTAGGGAAACCAATAAATAAGATATTAAAGGATACAGAGAAGAGATCATTGAAATCTATTGAGAATATAAAATCCTCCTTTTAACCCATTCCTCCATTCCCACCAGCATGCCTTTAGTCAGAATGTTTGAGAGAAAAAAATTTTTCCCTTTTTTCTTCCTTTTAATGCCTAGATAAAGTATCCCCTAATAGGAGTAGTCTGAGAAGTAGTCCAAAGGCAGGAATGATTCCTATTATAAACCGTAAGTCTTTAAAAAGTTTAATTCTTTGCTCCTTAAAATTTTTATTTTTATTTATTTTGTATTTTAAATTAAATTTTATTTTCACTTCTTCATTTTCTTCCTCTGAACTCCTCCCACTCTATTGAGAAAATAAGAAAAATAAAAACCTGCTACAAACATGTATCATCAAGCAAAACAAATCCCCACATTGCAATCTCTAAAGATATAGATAGATACAGATATAGATACAGAAATTGAATTGAATTCAATTTCAATGGTTAATCTATCCCCTCTTGATTAGGACGTGGGCTGCATGTTTCATTGATCACAAGCCCTCTAGAATTCTGATTGGTCATTTTGTTGATCAGAATTCCTAAATCTTTCAAAAAGTTTCTTTTTAAACAAACATCCTAGTTATTGTATAAATCATTCTTCTACTTCTACTTCACTTTGCATCATATAAATCTTCCTAAGTTTCTCTAAAACCATCCCCCTCATCTTTTTTATAGTGCAATAGAATTCTATCACATAGATATTATATATATACATTTATACACTACTACATTTATATACCATGTGCCATACAAATTTATAACTTGCACCTTATGGTACATAACTTGTACTATAACCATTTCCTAATGAATAGGCACCACCTCAGTTTCTAATTCCTTGCCACCACAAAAAAAAATTACTATAAATATTTCTATACACACAGGTCCTTCTCCTCTTTCTTTGATCTCTTTGGCCTATAGACCTAGTATTAGTATCACTTGGTGAAAGTGTGTTCATATATTCATAGTTTGATAACTTTTTGGGTATTGTTCCAGATTTAAGCCATTACCTCTTAACTTCCTTTTGCAGTCTATGTAGTATATGGGAAGATTCCACCCATTGCAGTGACAGGGCATTGGTTCAAATCCTTCCTCTGACCCTGATTACCTATATGACCTTAGGCAAATCATTTAAACTCTCTAAGACTCAATTTCCTCTTTTGTGAGACAAGATGGCTGGACCAAGTAGCCTCTGAGATCCACTGCAGAGTTATGATTAATCTCCATTTTTTATTACAGGGGACACCTACCATATATTAAAATAAATTTTAAAAACCCCAATATTTTTGTCAAATGTCAAAAACTGAACCTAGTATCTTTTTTTCTAAAGGACATTTTCCTCATTTCTCTTTTTATCAGCCACATACTACACCTCCCAGTCTTTCCAAATAAGGTTTATAAATTCTATTTCTTAGAATTCTCTCTCTCTTGTCTCCTTTGTCTAGATGTTCACCAAATGCATCAATCAGACATTCATTGAACTCCTACTGTCTGCCAGACAAAATCTCTTTCTCTGTATTGTCTCTCAGATCTACTCCTTTTCCTCATTTCAACATCTGAGCTACTATGGTAGGCCACCTTCCCTACCTACAGTATCTCCTTAACACAACACATTCTTCAGACAATTGGCAAGATACTAACTAGTTAACAAAGTTTCTGAATAAATTGAAAATTAACAGCCTTAAAAAGGGGGGGGGGAGGCATTATCTGGATAGCCATACTGCAATACTTGTTGACTAAATATAATAAAAGCTCCAGTGTATTAACCAACCAATCCATACCCTTCATGTTATACACTACCCTCAAACTTAACCATACATGTTGTGTATTGTGAAAGGAAGATAAAGTAGGTTTTTATCATGGAGGGAAGGAATTGGAGTGCTTAGTTCTCTAGACTACACATATAGTCACACAGATTTCAATTTTTAATTTTGTGTCCATTCATTTTTCAAGGGATGTTGAATCTAATCATCCTTTTAAGAACAGAACATATAGAATTTAGAACTCCTTTGCCTAGACCTTTGGGATTCAATGCAATTCAAAAAGCATTTATTAAATGCCTGCTATATACTAGGCACTAGAGATACAAAAGACAAAAATAAAACTATGCCTGCCTTCAAGGAGCTTGCATTCTACTGGATTTTTGATATATCACAATGACCAAACTCAGCTCTAAAGACTTTTGAAAAGAAGTGTAAAGAGGGGCAGACAGATGGCTCAGTGGATACAGAGCCAGAACTGGAGCTGGGAGGTCCTGGGTTCAAATCTGACCTCAGACACCTGTGTGACCTAGACAAGTCACATAACTTCCACTGCCCAGCCTTTATCACTCTACTTCCTTATAACCAATACATAGTATTGCTTCAAAGATAGAAAAGAGTTTTAAAGAAATAAAAAGCAAAAAGAGAGGAGTATGTAGTTATAATAGATTCTTGAGATGACTAAGAATGGCTGAAAATGATGATGTTGGTATTCCTTTCCTTCATTATGACTGCCTTCATTTTTTTTTTGTGCTAAGCCCCATGTTGGTTACTCTGTAGGAGGGATGAGCATTTGCTGGCTGTAAATATAGGTGTTTGAAATTTGAGATGTAAACAGAGGGTTCTTTCTTTTTTTAGGTTTTTGCCTTATCCAGGCTTCGCTTATGGCAAGGTACTTTAACGACATTGGCTCCTTTCTTCAGAAGAGCTGTTAAATCCTTCTGCTCCAATTGTTCTCCATGCTGGCAAATGTGACATGATTTTTAGCATCCTTCTAAGACATACGCAATCTCATTATTTTTAGCTGTGACCAGGCAAAGCATTGTTACAGTCATTGGGGGGGAAAGACTTTAGGTTTAGGAACAATGAAGAACAGAGGGAAAAGATCTTATGCCTAGGAGCAATAAAGAACATTGGGGAAAAAATTCTAGACTGCCCAGGAACAATTACCAAGTTTTTCTTGGCTTAATCTCCTTGGTGTGTAGAATGTGTATAGAGGAAGAGGGAGAGAGAGAGAATTGAAAAGAGAGAAAGATGAGAGAGAAAGATGGACAGACAAACGAAAAAATGTTAGAGAAATAGCAAGATAGAGTGGGTTGAATGTTCTACTTGGAGTTCGGAGAACCTGGGTTAAGATCCTACCTTAACAGAATCAGCTGGGCCTAGGTTCAAATCTGCTCTCAGAGACTTCCTAGCTGTGTGACCCTGGACAACTCACTTAATCCCTTATCGTTCTTTTGCCTTGGAACCAATATTTAGTATAAATTTGAAAGGTAAAGGTTTAAAACAAAAAAGATCCTACTTGAATCTCAGTTTCCTTAATAGTAAAATGATGGCATCTACCTCAGATTGTTGTAAAAGGCTGCATTATATGAATGAGCTGCAGAGGGAAATGGCAAACCATCCTGTGTTTTTGCCAAGAAAAGCCCAACAAGGAGTCACAAAGAGTCGGACACAACTGAAAAACAACTAAATAGTAACTTGTTTTAGGAGCTCTAATTGGTATGCCTTTTCCTCTGAAGAAGACTACAGCTCTCCCATCGGAGGTTCTAGCCTGGGACAGAGCTCTTTCCTCTACAAGGCTATTTACAGAAGGTAATAGAAGCCTGGCTAAAATCACATCTTTTAGAACTCTTACTTGCCAGTTCCTCTACTGTCTTCTCTGAGTCCTTTATATTAATCCTCATCCAAATTAGGATCAGAGTCCACTTTAGTTCTCTCCCCCAAATAAACATCCCCAAGATTCCGTTTCCTCAAATACTAATGAAGTTGACTGAGACAGAGGTGAAGAAACTGTTTTAACCCCACAAGAGTCTCCTCTTCTATGAAAATAACCATGGTTGGACTGGCTAGAGAGCCTGAAAAGGCTAGTGACCTTTGTCCTACTTTCCCCTCCTTAAGAAATACTGGCCTGGTCTCTCTCAGGCTTCTCTGTGTATTTTCTGTGAACCCAAGTGACCTCCATGACCAGGAAAAATGAGGGCCAGAGGGAAAACAGTAACTTAACGTACCAATTGAACTGTGCTTTCTGATAAATCAAAAGGGAGTAAATGTTTGTCTTCACCTGATTTACTCAAAGTTCACTTTCTCTTAAATGCCTTAAATTCTTCTTGGTTCAGGAATATGACCCATTTGTAGCATTTCATTTAAAGCAACAAATGCTGCTTAGCCACTCAAACCCAGGCTGGGCTACACCTCCCAGTCTTTCCAAATAAGGTTTATAAATTCTATTTCTTAGAATTCTCTCTCTCTTGTCTCCTTTGTCTAGATGTTCTCCCTCATTCAATTTATAAGAAAAGTAAAGTGTCCCACCATGTGACCTTAATTCAGATGATATCCAGTCCCCCTAGCAGCTGGGGGGTTCAAGGTTACACTGCAAAGTTGAGAGTGATACACAAACATTGAATTTGGCTCCCAGTATTACTTCCCAATAAATGTCCATTTTACTTTGGTGTGCTTTGAGGTAGGCAATAGAGAACTGGGCATTCAGTAGGTGCTCAATAAATGAAGCATATCTATGAGATTAAGTTTCAAGTGTCAGAAAAGCTGGGAGGGACCTGAGAATCCATCTAGTCCAAACTTATTTTACAGATGAGGAAACGGAAGCAAATTTACCGAGTGAATAAATGATTTAAGGTTGAAAAGTTCAGGTGTTGGAGGAGAGATTGGCTCCAGTTCTTCTTTCCTAGTTTCACACTGTCTGACTTTGGGGATTCTTCAGAATCAGTTTATAGGTAATATAATATAATAATATTATTATAATGATATAATAATTATAATAGAAATAATATAAAATATATTATTATATTTTTGTTATTGTTCAGTCATTTTGGTTGTTTCTGACTCTTTGCGACCCCATTTGAGGTTTTATTGGCAAAGATATTGGAGTGGTTTGCCCTTTCCTTTTCAAATTCATTTTACAGATGAGGAAACTGAGGCAAACAGGGTTAAGTGACTTGCCTAGCTTCACATATTCACATAGCTAGTAAGTGTTTGAGGGTGGATTTGAACTCAGGGAAGATGAGTCCTCCTGAGTCCAGGGCCCAGTACTCTAGTCACTTAGCCACCTATCTACTTACTTATAAGCCTTTATGGTTATTATATAGATATATATGCACATACACACATACATGCATTTCATGTGAAATTAAAAGAGATGACCACCTTTAAATGGAGGTAGATTATTTGGGAAAGGCCTAGATGTATGAGAGATGAGAAACACTCACCTAGGGACCTCCCCAGGGCCAGTAAAGCACAAAATCCTTGGGCTTTAGAACCAAATTTATTTTGATAATTAGAGTAAAGAGAAAAGGGTAAAGTCCTAACACTACATCTAGACTCAACCCAACTTCTATGTGAGAGGTTGCTCTTCATTTCTTCTGTAGGTCCTGGCTATCTACTCCCTGATCTTATCTAAAATCCCAAATGCTATCTATCTGCTAGTCTAACTACCCAGATTGTTTTTAAGAAGGCAAAGGAGACAGGACTCATGGTTAGCCTGAATCCCTTCTCCAGCCTGGGGTTAGCTTCCTAGGTAACCAAGAGTCCCCATTGACAAAACCCTTGGAATTACCTTAGCCAAGTTGATCTCTGACCAGTTGATCTCTATACTCCAGGGAAAAGGCAATCTTCTCTAAGGCAATTCTCCAACCAGGGAATCCCTAATCTTTCCACAGGATTAGTTCTTCCAAAGGGATGCCAGAGCAAAGATTCCCTTCCAGCTCAATGGAAAGCTAGATCAGGAGTAACAGTTACAAATAGTCAACTTCCAAGATCTTCCTCTCCTTCCAGAATCTTCTCCCAGGGTTTGTATCTAAATTCTTCTCCTTTCCTGTTAAAGATAATCTATGAATTTCTCTCTATCCCTTATCACTTATTCTTACAAAATGTATATAATATGTATACAAAATATAGAGGTATGTGCATATATACACACATATTCATATGTATACATGTATGGCAATCATAAAGGCTGACATATTTTTTATACTATGATCTACAAACTAATGCTGAAGAGAATTCTCAAAAGGGAGTTCCAAAAATGAGAGGCATCATGGTGGAGTGAAAAGATGAGGAGCCAGAGTATCTGGGTTGGAATTTCAGTTTTAATATTGATTGTCTCTTCGACTTTTAGTAGGGCTGAATAAATAGCCTCTTGGGGACTCAGTTTCCTCACCTATAAAATGAGGATGTTAGACTAAGTCATCTCTGAGATCTACTCCATCTCCCAAACTGAGATATTCATTGGCATCTTTGAAAAACAGAGCATTTACAGATACTGGTTCTGGTATGTTTAAGATGTTAAAAACATGTCCATTTTTAATAGTTACTTTGTATACTTTTATAAACTTTATATGGTTTTTATAGCTATATGAGCTATTTATTAATAGAAATGTGGGAAAGAGATGGGAGCAAAGAGGAAGGGAAACAAAAGAAATTATAATTCAGTTCAAATCAACATATCTTTATTGAACAAGGCATTGTGGGAGTGGCAAAGATAAGTAAGACAGTCCTTCACTTCTGTGGTGGAGTGAAAGATGAAATGATTGGGGAAACAAAGGTTTGCTCCTCTGAGCATATCAATTTATTAAGCACTTCATAGCAATTGCCCAACAAGTCAGGACCAAGTCCCTTCCTTGGTTTACCTAATACTAGATAAGACAAGACTTTTATATATTAAAAACAATGAATCAAATAAGGCTAATTAATTAAAAGGAAACAACCAGGGTACACCATTAAGTATTCTGATTTCTAATTGGATGAAAGATTAGGGACTTTCCAAATTGAGGGGGAAGAGTGAACAAACGTAATTCCCCGAAATCAGAAAAGAAGGTATCCCGCTCCCCAAAGTATGTGTAAACAATCAAAGGAACATGGAAACAATAACGCATATGGGTTGCCTTAGATGTACAATTATGAGAAAACTCCTTGAATCAATCTTTGGATCTGACTGGGCTTCTGATCAACATAATCTAAATCCTTGATTAAGGGTCTTTAAACAGCAAAAACAGGTGGTCGAGTTTTCCAGCTATGCAAGGCTAGGTTCAAACAATGCAATGAGGTTTTCTCCCAATTCCCACAATTGAGTAACATTTTTCTCACAAGACAGAATTTGGACTAGACCCATAACTGAATAGAAACTGAGCTGGTTCCAGAACTGAGTCACAAGATGGAGTCAGTGTGGTTCACTCAGTTCCTTCTACCACTTGCTGTCCTAATTCCTTTAATTTTGCTCCCCTTCCAAGAGGTTATAGTTTAGACAAGTCAACAATTACAAGTATGCAAATAACCCTAATACAAGGAAGATGGCAACAAAGCCCCTAAGACTGGCACAAACAGTGATTATGGGAGTTTGGAGGAGGAAGAGAAAGGCAAATATTTCTGCTTTTCTTTGCTTCGGTCTCTCTATCTTTCTGTCTCTGTCTTTTTCTCTAACTATGTCTGCCTCCCTGTCTCTGTGTTTCTGTCTCTGCGTCTCTGTAGCCCTCTTCCGTCCCTTCACTTAGGGGGCTAATCTCTCTTTGCTGACCTGCTCAGGATACAGCAGGAACTCCTAATACCCTGAATATTTTTTGGTGCAGTTGTGAATCAATTCTGTAATCCAGGCCAAGTTTCAAGGCTTTGAGCCCCATAGCTCTCCAGAAATGCTCTAGGTGAAAGGAAATCTGCAGTGAATATTTTTAATGGCTTAATATATAATTACAGAATGGACAGATTGAATTTTAAAACCCCCACAATGTGAATATTGTTGGAGCAAAAGGAGTTAGAACATTGAAAAGTACAGCTGTCAGGAAATGCCAGATTATTGTTGTTTAATATGTATTGGGCTCTACAATGTGCTGGACTCAGCAGTACCGGCTGGACGACATCTATTAGGGCACAGAGGATTTCTAACAGAAATATTTTGAGGCGCCTATTTAACAACCAAATAAGAAATGCAATGAACACAGAGTGCTGAGCTAATGGTTCTGTAAACACCTCTGTTCAGTAATATTTGACTTGGGGATGTTGACATTTTCAATCTTTCTAATGCTTTCACATTGGTTGTATGTTTTGTTGTTCTTTTCTTTTTGCATTTTGTGTTCTAGTTTAAAGGAAAAACAAGTAGAAACACAAAAAATTTCATACAAAATTACATTTTCAAGCAGATGGAGGTGTAACCACAAAGAGATAGATTTCTTGTGTAGCTTATGGAAATTCATCTCTATTTTGTAGTTACTACTATGATGAAAAAAGGGAAAGGTTTCTGGGCTTATTAAAAAATTTATGCAAAGTAAATGAAATAATGAGCTATATCAATAAATGAAATAAGTTCCTAGAGCACCCTTAGCACAAATATGCAACCTTATAAAGTAAAAGATATGAAGCAGTATGGTATAGTGGGAAGAATGTTGGTTTTAAAATCAAATGAATCCATCAATAAACATTTATATTTTAAATTTAAATTTATTTATTTGTTTCTTACATCAAAATACCCAGTTAACTATTTCTCTTCCTCTCCTCCCTCCATTAGAGAAGGCATCGTTTTACAAAAAGATATATATATATATATAAAACAGTGATTCCCAAAGTGGGCACCACTGCCCCCTGGTGGGTGCCGCAGTGATCCAGGGAGGCAGTGATGGCCACACTTTTTCTGTATTACATTCTATTCTGAGTTAAATAAATAGTTTCATAATTTCCAGGGGGTGCTAAGTAATATTTTTTCTGGAAAGGGGGCAGTAGGCCAAAAAAGTTTGGGAACCACTGATATAAAATGATATCTACTTTATTTTTATGTATCAGTTCTTTCTTTGGAGATGGACATACAGAAGTCATTTTTCAAACAATATTTCTGTCACTGTATATATAATGTGCTCTTGGTTCTGCTTGTTTCACTTTCATAATTTCACGTATAAAGGGAGATATCAATAAGTGTTTATTAAGCCCCTCTTCTGGTTCAGGCATTGTGCTTCAGGCGGAGGATTCAAACACAAATATGAAACAGTCTCTGCCCTCAAAGGAAGTTACATTCTATTGCAGGCAGAATGTGTACATAAATATGTGTAGAATATATATATTAAATCAATGCAAAGTTATTTGATGAGGGAGAGCAGTAGGTCCTAGAGGAGATAAGGAAAGGATTAGTGTAGAAAGCAAACACTTCAACTGAGACTTGAAGAAGACAAAGGATTCTCAGAGGTGGAGGCAAGGAGGGAGTAGCTTTCAGGCACGGAGAATGGCCAAGAGAAAGTCACAGAGACCAGACTTGGAGTGCTGTCTGTGAGAAATAGCAAAAAAAAAAAAAAATACCAGGTTGGCTGCACTTCGAAGGTGGGAAGGGAAGTAATGTTTGAGTCAGGAAAGGTAGATTGCAGCCATGTTGTAAAGGGCTTCAAATGCTAAAGCAGAAGAGTTTGTGGTTATATTTTATTTTAAAATAGCCACTTTGAGGAGAAGTATGATATGATTAGATCTAGGCTGTAGGAAAGCCATTTTAACAGCTGTATAGAGGCTGTATTGGAAAGAAGAAATACTTGAGTTGGGGGACTATTATAATGGTCTAGGTAACGGGTAATGAGGGACTGAATGAGGGTGGTGGCTGTACAAGGAGAGAAAAGATTGGATTTGAGAGATGTTGTGAAGGCAGACAGATTCTCCAAGTGACTGGATATGTGGGATGAGGAAGAGGAAGGAATTGAGTGAAACTCCAAGGTTGTGAACCTGAAAGGCTGGAAAGATAGTGGCACATTTGACAGAACTAGGGAAATCTAGAAGAGGGGTAGTTTGGAGAAAAATAATGAGTTCTGGTTTGGACATATGCAGTTTGGATGTTTATGAGACATCCAGTTTGAAATATCCAGTATGCAGCTGTCAATTTAGGAGAGAGTACAGGAGAGAGGCTAAGGCTGGACACATAGATCTCAGTGTCATCTACATAAAGATAATAATTGAACTGATGTGAACTGATGAAGTCATTGAAGGAGAGAGTATAGAGGAGAGAATCAGTACTGGTGGAGGGGTGGGGAGGGTACATCAAAGAAGGGATGTGTATGATATAGATAATGAATCAGCAAAGGATACTGAAAAGAAAATGTCAGAAAGTCAGAAGAACCAAGAGAAAACAGTGTCATAACCCAAAGAAGAGACTATATTTAGAAGAAGACAGTGAACAAATGAATCAAATGTGGCAGAGAGGCCAAAGAACTCTGAGGACTGAACAAAAATCCCTTAGATTTGGCAATTAAGAGATTTTTAGAGAAAAGTATATTGGAGTCAGACAAATCAACTTTGCTACTTACTACCTGCATCATTTTTAGGAAGGCTGTGTCTCATTTTTCTTTCCTCTCCTCTCCTCTCCTCTCCTCTCCTCTCCTCTCCTCTCCTTTCCTTTTTTTAACTCTTCTTTTCTCTTCTTCCCTTACCTTCCAACTTGGAATCAATACTATGTATTGTTTCCAAGGTAGAAGAGCAGTAAGGGTTAGGTATTGGGGGTTAAGTATGTGCCTCAGTTTTCTATAAAATTAGGGACTAGGTGACCACCAAAGAGCTAAGGTTCTTTCTAGTTCAAAATCTATGATTCTCTAATTTGGTTGACTGTTCCTCAAAAAATGCCACTTGGATTTTTTTTTAAATTAAGATTGAGCAAGTCAGAAACAAAATTTAATTCCGCCATCACCTAATCTGGACCTATGATTTCATCAATGTAAAGAACTCCCATATGTGAAATCTCCTTCCAATTTTGCAGATCTAGGATTTTGTAATTTGTAGAATTAAGAATGACAGCTAGGTAGTGCAATAGATAGAGCATGAGATCTGAAATCAGGAACAGTCATCTTCCTGAACTGAAATCCATCCTCAGACACTTACTATCCATGTGACCCTGAGCAAGTCACTTTATTTGTTTGCCTTTGTTTGAACTGAAGGAGGAAATGGTAAACCACTCTAGTATCTTTGCCAAGAAAACCCCTAATGGAGTCACAAAAAGTCAAACACTATGGACATGGCTGAACAATAATAACAAGGGAATTAAGACTAAGAATGCAGAGGTTGAATAACCTGCCCATGTTAAATAACACAGCCAGTATGGGTCAGGACTTGATCCCTCATCTTCTTGACTCCAAGGCCAGCCCTTGATGGAGTATACCATCAAGCTTCTCATCCTACGCTTCCTATAAAAATTATGCTGTCAAGACCTCCAGGAATTGATACAGAGCGAAAGGAGCAGAGCCAGAAGAACATTGTACACAGAGACTGATACACTGTGGTAAAATCAAATGTAATGGACTTCTGTACCAGCAGCAATGCAATGACCCAGGACAATTCTGAGGGATTTATGGAAAAGAACGCTACCCACAATCAGAGGAAGAACTACAGAAACACAGAAGAAAAACAACTGCTTGGACACTTGGGTTGAGGCAGACATGATTAGGGATGTAGACTCAAAACCACCACACCAATGCAACTATCAACAATTTGGAAATAGGTCTTGATCAATGACACATGTTAAAACCAATGGAAATATGCAGTGGCCATGGGGGGGGGGGAGGTTGAAGGGGAAAGTAAGAGCATGAATCATGTAACCATGTTAACTTTTCTAAAAAATAACTATTTAAAATCCCCCCCAAAATTATGCTGTCACACTCTGTACTACCTCCTTTACCTTCCCGCATCCTTTTCCTTCTATCACTGTGATGCCAATGAGAATAAAGTTGCCCATGTCCAGCTGTTGCATCTGAGAGGTGTCACTTCCTTAATATTTCATTTCATTGAGACTTCTGCCAATGAAGGACAGCTTCTGAATGCAAGTGGAAAAGCTGAAACCTTTGTATTCGCTTACAAAGCTTGTCCTGATTGAGTTTTCAGTTCTTTGTTCTGTGCCATCTCGATACTTAGGGGGTATAAACAGAACCAAGACATAAGACAAAAGATTGTCTCTGTTAGACTACATGAGGCAATGAGCCTCACCCAGACCTCTATCCCTAGGAAAGGGACCTATGACAATTAAAGTCTTCTAATCATGGCTTTTAGAGCTGGAAAGGACCTGGAGATCATCTAATCTGACCTCTACATCATCAAAAATAATTAAAATTGGGGGCAGATATGTGGTTCAGTGAATTGAGAGCCAGGCCTAGAGATGGAAGGTCTTGGGCTCAAATATGACCTCAGAGACTTCTTAGCTGGGGCAATTCACTTAACCCCCATTGATTCTAAGATGGAAGGTAAGGTTTTTTTTTAAATTAATTATTGATTTTTTTTGTTTGATCTTGTAGGTTCTTCACCTGCATTTCCCAATAAACGTCTGTCTTCTCCCCTTCCCATGGAGAAGTTCTTCCTAACAAAAAATTTTTAAAGAAAGGAACAAGAGTTTAGCAAAGCGAACCAACATATTGAAAATGTATGCCATTATATACAGTATTCCACATTCATAGTCTGCTACCTCTGCAAGGAAGGAGGGAAAGGTATTTTCTCACATCTCTTTTTGGGAGCCATACCTGGATATTATACTTTTACAGCATTAAGTTTCTATATTTTATTTTTTCCATTCTTTCCATTTCTGCTTATTTCACTTTTTATTACTTCCCTTTATTCAACTCAACTATAACAGGATGACCTGAAGAAATTAAGTAACTTCTTCAGAAAAACAAAAGCTAGCTAATGGCAGTTAGGAATATGCCAAGGTTCCTGATTCCCAGCACACAACAGACAGAAGAAGCTTAAAGGAACATAGCTTGAACCTTGGTCAGTCAAGCATTCCTTTTCATACCAGTACAGAGGATATTTACTGGTACATTGGCGCATTAGAAAGAGTGCCAGGTGTAGAGATAGGAAAACTTGAGTTCAAATTTGACTTCAGACACTAGACCTGTGACCCTGGACAAGTCACTGATTTTGTTTGCCTCAGTTTCGTCATCTGTAAAATGAAATTGTGTAAATAGAATTTTGTACCCTTGGACTTCATCTCCCAGAATCCCTTTCCTTTTTTGTCCCCAAATTTTGTCCTTACTTTGTAGATAAAAGGTCTGTACCCCTCCTCCCCTCTTCTCCTCCTCCCATTGTTTTGTGGTCCAGGAAGCTCCTCTTTGCTCAGGCTATCACTTTCTTTTACTTCAAGTAATTATTAATAAATCTTATGAAAATATAATACTTGGAGTAATGGATATTAATTTTTAATCTTACAAAATGGAGAAGGAATGGCAAACCATTCCAGTATCTTTGCCAAGAAAACCTAAATAGTGTTGCAAAGAACATGGCTGAAACAACTCAACAATTACAGAGGTGAGGAAGCAGCACATTTCAGTGTAGGTGACAAACAGTGCAAAGAAGAGCAGTGGAGTGTCCTGTGTAAGGAGCAGCAATTAGGTCAGTGTAACTTGGATCGGGGTGTGAAGAATAAAGTGTAGAAAACTAAAAAGGAAGGAGGAGTCCTGGTCGTGAATAGCTTTAGAGACCAGAGGACTTTACATATGATTCCGGTGGTAATAGGTTGCCCCTGTGGTTTATTGAATAGGAAAGTCAGACTTAGGCTTTAGGAAAATTATTTGGGCAGGTGAGTGAAGGATGGATTGGAGGGAGGAGGGAATGAAGGCACAGACCAACCAGAAAGCTTTTGAAATTGTCTAAGGAGAGGCGATGATATAGGACTTGTATCAGGGTGATGACTTTATTAGTGGAGAGAAGGAACACAGAACAAATAACGTGGAAGAAAAAATGATAAGATTTGACAACAGAGTGGATATGTGGGATGAATGTGAGTGAGAAGTCAGTGGTGACACTAAGTTTTTGGGTCTGAGTGACTGGGAAGATGGTGATATTCTCAACAATAATGGGAATATTAGGAAGAAGGGAGAGGTTTGGTGGGAAATAATGAGTTCCCTTTTAGACATGTTCAATTTGAGATTCCTGTTCAATTTGAGATGTCCAGAAGAAAGCTGGTGATGCAGGATTATATCTCAGGAGAGAGACTGGCTAAATAACCAAGTCTGAGAATCATCTACATAAAGATGATAATCCAACCCATGGGAAGAGATGAGATTACCAAGTGAGGTAGTATAGGAAGAAAAGAGGCTTGACCATAGAGCCTTGAAGAATAGATCACACTTAGTAGATATGATATAGAGAAAGATGCAGCAAAGAAAACCAAGTAGTAGTCAGACAGGAAGAAGGAAAAACAGAAGAAAGTAGTCAGGAGGTGAGAATATCTAGGAGGATAGCAATAGTATCAAGGGCTAAAGGGAGGAGGCCAAGATTGAGGATTGAGAAGAAGCAGTTAGTTTGGACAAATAAGAGATGGTTGGGGCTTGCAGGTAGGTGCTCCGTGGATAAAGAGCCAACCCTAGAGATGTGAGGTCTTATGTTCAAATCTGGTCTCAGACACTTCCTACTTCTGTGACTCTGGGCAAATGACAACCCCAATTGCCTGGCTCTTTCCATTCTTCTGCTTTGGAGCTAATACTTAGTATTGATTCTAAGACAGAAGATAAAGATTTTAAAAAAAAAAGATCACTGGCAGCTTTGGGGAGGACACTCTCATTTGAATGAGGTAGGAAACTATGTACATAGGTTTAGGAATGAGTGAAAGGAGAGGAAATGTAGACACAGTATAAATCATTTTCTTCAATTTAGCTGAGGAGAGGAAAGATACTGGATAACAGGCACGGAAGAAAGTAGAATCAACTGAGGATTTTTTAAAGATAAAAGAGACATGGGTATGTCTATAGGCAACAGAGTAGGAGGGAGTATATAGAGACCAAAGATAAGAGAATGGGAATGATTGTGGAGACAATCTGTTGGAGAAGGTGGGAGCCAGTAGGATCATGGCTGCAAATAAAAGGGGTTCGTTTTGGCAAGGAGAGGGGCAACCACTTCATCAAAGACAGGATTGAATAAGGAAACTGGAGAAAATGTCTAAGTGATGGTATTGAAATAAGAAGAAAGGGAGAAGAAAGAGCTTTTGATGATCGGTTTAATCTTTTCACTGAAGTTGTCATCTGAAAAATGGTGCAAGCAGGTGTGCTAGGAGATTTGAAGAGGGAGAAGGGAAGGTGAACAAGTATTTCTCTCTCATCTTTTATGTACCAGGCAGGCAGCTACATGGTGCAATGGATAGAGCACTGCACTTGGAATCAGGAAGCTTCATCTTTATGAGTTTACATCCAGCCTCAGATACTTACTAGCTGTGTGACTCTGGCCAAGTCATTGAATCCTGTTTGCCTCAGACACCACATCTATAAAAAGAGCTGGAGAAGGAAAGGGAAGGGAAAATTACTCCAAAAAGACCTCAAATGGGGTCATGGAAAATTGAACACAGCTGAAATGACTGAATAACAATATACCAGGCACTGTGCTGTTAAATTTTTTTAACTAACTTACTTTTCCAGATTATGTGTCAATGCAATTTTTAATATTTGTTTTCTGACAGTTTGAAATCCTGGAAATAGGATATAAGTTAGACATATATTATCATATAATACATAATTCCATGTTTGTCATATTGTGAAATAAGATATATATTACTTACACTAGAGAAAAATTCACAGGAGAAATAAAGTGAAGAATGGTATACTTCAATCTGCATGTGGACTTAGTCTATTCTTTCTACTATGGTAGTGAATATGCTTTTTTTGTCCTGAATTCCTTAGAGTTGTCCTGGATCCTTGCCTTGTTGATAAGAGTTAAGTCATTCACAGTTGATCATCATACATTATTGTTACTGTGTACAATATTCTTCTGGTTCTGCTCACTTCACTTTTCATTACTTCACATAAGTCTTTCCAGGTTTTTTTCGTGTGTGATTAGCTTGTTTATCATGTCTTATGGCACAATGTGTTCCATTACATCCATATACCACAACTTGTTCAGCCATTCCCCAATTGGTGGACATCCCTTCAGTTTTCAGTTTTTTTGCCACTACAAAAAGAGCTGCTATAAAGATTTTTGTACAGGTAGGTTATTTTCCTCTATCCTTTACGATGGGTATGTACAGTTTTATGGCCCTTTGGGCATGGTTCCAGATTGCATCTGTTGTGCTTTTTATAAATATTGTTTCATTTTAAGCAATCCTCACAGCTCTACAAGGTAAGGCTGTTATTATTATCCCAATTTTACAGTCGAGGAAATGAAGGCAAATAGCAGTTAAATCCTATGCCAAGGATCAGATAGATAGTAAGTGTTTGAGTCCAGATCTGAATTCAGGGCTTTCTGATTCCCCTCCTAGGCCTTGATCTACTTATCACCAGTGGCCCCTGGAGGTTGAGACAAAAATGTTTGGAATAGCCTCTGTGGTGAATGGGATAGTAAACGAACGAGGGCTGTAAAAGGATTCCCTTGTCCATTTGACATCACAAGTATCCCTCTTCCCCATCTCAGATTCAATATATCATGGATTGGCATAAGAAATTAAATGGGAATGGGGGAGGGAATTTTTTTGGAAGCCGCAGATGCACAAAGAACAGCAGATGACACGGAAAAAGTTTAGAAACTCAGAAATGCATAAAATATATGTATAGTATTGCAAAATATCAACACATTTTATCTTACAATACCATAAATATGCAGTTTCTTTTTAAAAGTTAAAATAAAGAAAAAGAATGCAAAAGCCAAAAAATTTCACACAGATTTTCCAGATCATGCAGGCACCATACCCTAACCCCTTGATATGGAAGGGATATTGTATAGAACATACATTTATAGCAGATCCCATTCTGCACAATTTTGTTATTTTCTCTAGTCGGTGGCATGTCAAAAGGAGGCAGATGGTGGGAATAATCCACTGTTGGGGTTTGATTAGACATCATCTGTGATAGGACAGGAGGGGCACTGAATACTGAACATGAAGTTCATTTACTTGATTCTAATTTTTATGCTTACATCTTTCTTGTTCCTTATAACCCACAAACCTCTTCTTTGTCCTCACTGTGACTTTCATTACTTCCACTTCTCAGTTTTCTTATCAGACCATTACCCTTGAACTGGCTATGTTCTCCTCCCTCCCCTATTTATATACTTTGGGGAAACCAGTTCAGCTCTGTGTGATCCAGTGTAGTACAAAACTATAATCAGACAAATGAATTTCAATAATTCGTGTACAGAGAAGTAGAACAATTGTGGGTGATAGTAAGATTAAGGGAAGAACCATCTTTGGGTGTAGCTGAGGAGAAGAGTTGATTTTTGGAATTGAGTAGGTTAAGAAATGGAGAGTTATGGGGAAGTTAGATTATATATACATATTGTTGAAGTCTTTTGATAGGAGAGGAGAAATTACGTAGAAAATCCATGTTGGTCTTTTTTGTTGTTGTTGTTGTTTTTTTTTTTTTTTTTTTTTTTTGCTGTGCTCATTGGGAAGAAAGAGAATTCCCTGGGTGTTAGTAGAGATAACAACTTCCAGGATCTAGATTGAGTGACAAATTTGGAATACATGAATCAGAAAGAAAGAGAAGTTGCTGGGTTATAGTGATAGAGGAAGAACCTGAAAGTGGAAATGGAGAGCAAGTACCCTCCTGACTCCCCAACTAGAATCAGTAAGTTAAGGTGTGAATCAGTCAACAAACATTTATTAAGCACCTACTATGTGCCAAGTCCTATATAAGTGCTATGGATGCAAATAAAGGCAAAAAAAAAAAAAGCAAAAATGATTCTTGTTCTCAGGGAATTCACAGTCTAATAGAGAAGACACCATGCAAACAATTATATACAGGTGATAAATACAGGATCAGGAAAGATCTCCCATGCCTAGACTGTTTTCCTTCCTCACCTCTGCCTGTCTCCCCTGCCTTCCTTTAATTCTCAATTAAAATCAAATCTTCTACAGGAAGTCTTTCCCAATCCCTCTTAACTACACTTTCTTTTCTCTTTTAATTAGTTCCTGTTTATGCTGCATATAGCTTGTTTGTACATATTTGTCAGCTTGTTTCCTCCATTAGATTGGAAGCTCCCTCAAGGGCAAGAACTGTCTTTTGCCCCTTTTTGTATTACTAGTGCCTTAGCTCAATGCCTGACACATAACGCTTGCTTAATAAATGTTTATTAGTTGACTGAGAGGCTTCTTGAAGAAGGTGGGATTTTGGCAATTTGAATTGTGATCAGTATTGGGAATTTTGGAGGTATCCAAAAATTCAATGTCATCAGGAGGCAGCTAAATCTTACTGAGTGAAAAACAGACAGAAAGTAAGAAAAAATTTCAAATAAAAGGAAGTTTATTAGTTGTGGAGCAGCCATTCCAGAAAGCATAGAGGAAGAGGAAGGAAGATTTAGAGAGAGAGACTGCAGAGAGGGAAAGGCATGAAAATATGGAAGTCATTTGGGATGGGAAACCTGCTTTGTATATTGGCAGCCAGAGGTTCAGAAACACCTGGATGGGGAGCATATGCTAAGGTGGGAGTATGTTAACCACTGAAGAATAATTCCAGGCCCCATATCAGTAAGTATAAAAACATCTGTTGGGGAAAGCAGTTGATAAGACTCCACACATTTTCCCTTCAAAATACAAGGTTGTGGCATGCGGTGATATTGTGTCCTGTGAGTGTCCAGGAAACTCACCTCATAGCAAGAAAGACTGCAAGTGCTTTGAGGACAAGAGTCCTATTTCTGCATCATCCATAGCTCTACTGGTGGGGTACCCAGTAGTAGTTCTGGTATAGGATGTGGTCTATGAATACCTTTTGAGTGAATAATTCATTCTGTCTATCTGCAGGCTTGGACACACACACACACACACACACACACACACACAAACACATACACACACACACTGACTAAATGGCTTCTCCCTCTTAGACATGTTTTTTCCTGAAGTCCATGCATTAGAAATGGTCTCTTAATATATTTATTTAAGTAGTTAAAATGGCAGGGCAGCTAGGGGGTGCCATAAATTGAGTACCAGTCAGGAAGTTGAGTTTGAATCTAGCTTCAGACTCTTTCTAGATCTGTGACTCTGGGCAAGTCATTTAACTCTGCCTTGGCTTCCTCATCTGTACAATGAGCTGGAGAAGAAAATGGCAAACCACTCAGGTATCTTTGCCAAGAAAACCCCAAATGAGGACCCAAAGAGTGGGACAGGACTAAGCCACAACATTTAAAATGTGCCTGAGTGTACTCTGTTTTCATTGTTCTGTTTCCTATCAGCTGTTCTTTTCCTTTCCTGGAGGAGGACAAGGAATTAAGATATTACTTGCTAGATCTCAGTCTCCCTCCTCCTGCGACCCCCATTCACTACTAGCTCTCCTGCTCACTGATACGGTTACAGTCTATTGGTTACTGTGGGAAAGATGGCAATCGCCCTGAAGGCAAAACAGAGAGTTGGGTGACATTAAGATAAAGGCAGGTTGGCTGCTTGGCTGGTGGGCTCGCTGCCTGGAAGATGTGTCCTTAGGTGCCCTGAGTGTTTTCATGGGAAAGCCAGGATGTTCAGACTGCCCAAAGGAACAGAAGGTGACAAGATTCATGTGACTCTGTAAAATGCTTTCAGAAGGTGGATCAGAGCAGAGTATGCTAATTGGTTGGCAGTGATGTCATTCCCTACCCCAGGCTTCCTCCCCATGGATTTCTCTTATCTTGTCAGTTTTCATAAAAGTCACTTTTTCACTGGTACATTGAAAAGGAGGCTGGGTGTGTCGAATTGCACTTGGACTGAAATCTCATACTTCACACTAACTCAAGACTGAGGGGAATCATTTTATTTTCCCCTCTAGTTCTAACTTACTAGCACCAAGGTTATTTTTCTAGAGGAGTTTTGTGGGGACATCTTTAGAAACCTTATACCTTCCTCTCTGAGAAATTGGGATAAAGGGAAGAGGCTAGGAAGTAAGAAGTCATGGTTGAAGAATATTAAGTGGTTGGTCTCTTTCTGAGACCCTGAGTCTAAGGGGAACCTCCAAAAGGGAAGGGATTAAGCCTAACATATAGAGATGGGTGGTCCAAAGAAGGAGAAATCAGTCATTAATTTTTTTCCCTAGATGTCAAAGAATCATAGAGCTAGAAGGCACCCTGTTGTAGTTCAGTAATTTAGTCATGTCTGACTCTATGTAACCCCATGGAATTTTCTTGCCAAAGATACCACCAGGGTTTGCCATTTTTTTTCTCCAGTGTATCTCCCTTTCTCAGATGAGGAATTGAGGCAAATATGGACTGTGACTTGTCCAGAGTCACACATCCTGTAAGTATCCAAGGCCAGATTTGAATTCAGGTCCTCCTGACTCCAAACCTAGTGCTCTACCCACTGGACCATGAAACTGTCCTCAGAAGGCAGCCTAATGATCATCTATTTCAACCCCTTCGTTTTACACTTGAGGAAGATAAGGCCTGTAAAAGTTAAGTAACTTGCTCAAGGTCACATAGGTAGTAAGTAGAAGGGGCAGGATTTGAACCCAGGGTGTCTGACTCCTAATTCATCACTCTTTTCACTGTTATTGTTGTATGATGTCCAACTCTGTGCAACTCCATTTGGGATTTTCTTGGCAAAAATTCTGGAGTAGTTTGCCATTTCTTTCTCCAGTTCATTTTATAGATGAGGAAACTGAGGCCAACATGGTTATGTAACTTGCCCAAGGTCACACAACTAGGGATTATCTGAGGTTAGATTTGAACTCAGGAAGATGAGTCTTCCTAACTACAGTCCTAGCATTTTCTCTACTGTACCACCTACCTACACTAAAATATCTAAAAGTACTTCTAAGTTCTATTTAGTTGTTTTTTTAAAGCCTTACCTTCCGTCTTAGAGTCAACACTGTGTATTGGCTCCAAGGCAGAAGAGTGGTAAGGGTAGGCAATGGGGATCAAGTGACTTGTCCAGGGTCACACAGCTGGGAAGTGTCTGAGGCCAGATTTGTCTATTTAGTTTTTTGGTAGTGGTTTGCCAAAGCATGAGCTGCTTTCTACTGTACCACAATATAAACATGGTTTGTTCAAAATAGCATTCAACTAAGAATTATTTCTTCTTAGCATTTCTCTGCCACTTGGTATTGAGTGGCATGACCTTGAGAAATGAACTTAATTTCCTTGGTTTTCAGTTCTTCATTAGGAAAAAAAGGGGGGTTGCATATATGATCTCTAAAATCTACGCTAGCTAGAATGTTCTGTGATTCTGGGGATACATGTCTGAAAATGCAAGCAAGTTTCTTAGTGAATTCCATACTTCTACGTGCCTCCAAACAAGATCTGCCAGGGACCCCGTGCCTCTCTCAGAATTTGTCAAGACCCCCAGATATAGAAAGAAAACAGCCCACTGAAACTCCCCAAGAGAGTGATAGGTCTTTCCTTTGTACCCTCAGATAGTAGATTAGTATCCTGTATGCTCTCTCGCTTTGTTCACCAGCTGGCTAGAAGGATTGAGAAGCATATAACAGATCCTGACACCCTAATTGGGAGAGGAGATTGCAGAGCCAATCACTGGATTATAGCTTTGGAGATCAAAAGTCACTTCTATATAAATCCCTCAGTAAGCTTTATGTTAAACTAGCACTCTTTCTCAAGAATAAAAATGTACTAGGTTCCAAATGAATTTCCTTGACAAAATAGATCTGGAAAACGACCATCTAATGAGCCAGTTTCTTTTATCTATCTTTGGATATTTGTATGATTATGTATGCATACAATTCATTTCAACAAGTAAATGCAATGTATTTCTACTCACATGTATGTGTGTGTGTGTGTGTATAAATTATATATACAAGATGGATTAAAATGGAGAAAGAGTTGAGGCAGAGACCAACGAGAAGGCTATTGCAATTATCTAGGCAAGAAGTGAAGAGAGCCTGTACTAGGGGTGCAGCTATGTGAGTGACGAGTAGAGGACATATGCAAAAGGAGTGGTGGTGGAAGAAATAGCAAGATTTGGCAACAGATTGACTATGGGGGTAGAGTGTGAGTTGGGAGTTCATGATGGCACTGAGCTTTCAAGGCTGGGTGATTGGGAAGATGAGTGTGTTCTTGAGAGTAATAAAGAGGCTGGCAACAGAGGAGGGTTTAGGGAGAAAGTTAATGAGTTCTATTTTGTATATATTGAATGAATTTGAGGTACCTGTGAGGTATGAGATATGGAGGGAGATGCAATAAGATTTAGCAGTTGAAGGGGTAAGAGAGGATAGCCCAGCATGACCACACAATGGCCAACCTCTGATACTAGAAGGAAGGTAGTATTATCACCAGAAATAGGGAAGTTAGGAAAAGGGATAGATTCCAAGGGGGAAGATAATGAGTATGGTTTCAGAAGTGTCAGTTTTGAGATGCCTCTGGGACATCCAAGTGGGGATATCCTACAGGCAGCTGGTGATATGGGAATGAAGTTTGAGAGAGAAATAAGACCTGAATATGCACATTAAGACTTCTTTTCATAGAAATTATAGTTGAGGGAGCTGATGAAATCATCAAGAAAAAATATTTAGAAAAAAGAGAGAAGGGCCCAAGACAAAGTCCTGGTCTGTACCCATACATTGGGGCAGAAATGTGGATGACAACCTAGAAAATCTAGCTAGGTAGTGCAATAGATAGAGTGCTCGCATGAAATCCAGAAGACTCATTTTCCTGAGTTCAAATCCAGCCTCAGACACTTTCTAGCTGTGTGACCCAGGACGAGTCACTTAACCTTATTCGCCTCAGTTCCTCATCTGTAAAAGGAGCTGGGAAAGGTGATGGCAAACCACTCTAGTATCTTTGCCAAGAAAACCCCAAATGGGATCACAAAGAATCAGACATGTCTGAAACTACTAAACAACAGTCTAGTAAAAGAGACTAGGAAGAAGTAGGCAGACTGAGAGGAGGAGAATTAAGAGAGCAGTGACCTGAAATCCCAGGGGAGAGAATATCTAGGAGGAAGGGGTAATCAACAGTGCTAAATACTGCAGATGTGCCAGTGAGGTTGAAGAGCAAGAAGAGGGTCATCTTCTTTAATATCACACAACTCTATTGCCATGTACTTCACCTGAAGTTCCTGCCATCTGATATGTTAGGGTTAATTTTTTAAAAAAGGAACCAAATAAATTTAGAGCTCCAAAATAGGGAAATACAGAAAATCAACTACAAGCCAATTACCTGCTTCTAACTGCCCCAGGAGATCATTTATTTGGTTTTGTTATTTGTAGAGACAAAGTGAGCTTCTCATTAACAAGTTTGAAAAACTTTCCCCAAAGAATTCCACTAAATGAGTTGAGATTGTTGGGAGATTTAGCCTCACTTTCAAGTCACTTGGAAACAAATCTGTATTATTTCCTTAGGTGGCTATTTATTAATAGAAATAAAAAAGTTGGCAGGGGGAGCTAAGTTTTTAGGCAAGATGATGAGTTCAGTTTTGTGCCTGTTGAGTTTTGTTTTTGTGGGTTTATAGTATGATGGTCCATCATTAAGTATTTAATGAGTGCTTACCATTTGTCCATCGACTTAGTCATCTGTCTTTCCACCTTTCATCCATGCCTGCTGAAATCTTGCTCATTTTTTAAAATACTGCCTCCTCCGTGAAGCCTTCTTAGATGACCCAAATAGGATAGCCATTCTGATGGCCCAAACTCCATAACATTCTATGTGTTCTTCTGGCACAGACCTTAGAAGAGGCTATCTTGTCATAGCTTTAGGTTTACTTGTCTCATCCTCCCTACTAGAATATAAGCTTTTTTTAAGGGCAAGGCTCACCATATTTTATTCACATAGTGTTTTGTATGTAACATACAAAACATATTTTGGAATGTAATATATGAAATACAATTTGAATCAATTCAACAAGCACTTATTAAGTCAAGCCAAATCAAGAAACATTTATTATGTATCAGGCACTGTACTAAGTACCAGTAAAATTAGAAAAACAGAGCCTGCCTTCTAGGATCTTATTTTCTAATTGTGGAAGATAGCACCTCAAAGGAAGCTGAGGGGAAGCTAGGTGACTCAGTGGATAGAGTACCAGGCCTGGAGATGGGAGGTCCTGGGTTCAAATGTAGCCTTGGGTATTTCCTAGCTGTGTGACCCTGGGCAAGTCACTTAACTTGAGTTGCCTAGCCCTTACCACTCTTCTGCCTTGGAGCCAATACACAGTATTGATTCTAAGAGAGAAGTTAAGCATTTCCTTTAAAAAAAATTGGAAAACAGATATGGAAATCAGTAATTATATAATGCTTTAAAGTTCAGAAAGTACTTTATGCATTTTAACTGATTTGATCTTCTCAACAAGTCAATGAGATTGGTACTACAGTTATTATTTTCATTTTATTAGGAAGAAAAGTGAAGCTTCTCTAAGAACATTAAAGGACTCACACATGCCTTAGAGCTAGAGCCAGAACTCAGATGACATCTTTTTGTTATTGTTGAGTCATTTCAAAGTGTCCTGTTCTTTATGACCCCATTTTGGAGTTTTCTTGGCAGAGATACTGGAGTAGTCTGTCATTTCCATCTCCAGCTCATTTTACAGATGAGGAAACAGAGGCAAACAGGGTTAAGTGACTTTCCCAGGGTCATATAGCTAGTAAGTCTCTGAGGCCAGATTTGAACTTGAATCTTCATGACTCCAGAGATAATATATTTACTCTTTAAAATAAGCAAAGCTGCCCATGGACTGTAAGTGCCCAGGGTCACACAGACAGGAAGTGTCTGAGCAACTCAGGTCTTCCTGACTTCAGGGCTTGCTCTATGACCCAGCTGGTCCAAATCTTAGTTTTCCTCTGACCTTTATCATGGTGCAATATAGGCTTCCATTTGATACTTATAACTAAGGAAAAGAAGTAAACAAAAGAGAAGGGGGGGAGAATATTGTGTCACTTCATCCTCATTTAATAAAATCTCATAATAGAAAATGACTTAAGAGGTCATTGAATCCAGATTCCAACCTTGTAACAGAATTGTTTTTCATAACAACTTTCTCTCACATATGACTATCGAGTCTCTGCTTAAATGCTTCCAGCAAAGGAGTTCTCATTCTTTGTAAAATACCTCCTTATATACTGTTGGACAGCTCTCACAGGCTTCTACAAATTCCAGATCTCCATAAATGTAAGTTTTGCTGCTTAGTTTGAATTCTGTCCTCTGGAATTACACAAAATTATAGGACCAAGAATGGTAGAGAAGTCACTGGAGACTTGATTTAAATATACTATTTTATATTAAAAAAAAAAAAACAACCCCAAATTCAACATAGCAGGAGTTTAATGAAACTGAACAAAACAGGGAAAATTTGGACAGAGACAGGGGCTTGTATTTTCCTTTTAGCAAGATGAAGTACCCTCCTGGACATTTGCTAGATTATGATAAATATCAGAATTAATAATAACAGCAGCAGTAATAATTACTGACTGCTTACTTTGGATGCAGGTCAAGAAACTATCCAAAATCAGATTGCATGGAAGAAAAATATGTGACTTCAGTGCTGGGAACATTTTCAAGGAGGAAGAAAAACTAATGTAAAAAAAAAATCACATTCTAATGGGAATAACTGTCTCCTTTCCATTTGGGAAGTTCAGTAGAGAGAGGAAGAAAGTATTTCATAGGAGACAGCACTCTTCTGCCTGGAGTTCTTTGACCATAAGAAATGGCCCAGTAAGAAAATGAAGCTTTTCAGATGATCCCTCATCTGGTCATACTACATGATAGTAGAAAATAGGACCATTATTAACATTTTTTTAAAAACACTTTAAAAAAAAACACCAACACTGAGTATTGGTTCCAAGGCAGAAGAGTGGTAAGGGCGAGGCAATGAGAGTTAAATGACTTGCCCAGGGTCACCCAGCTAGGAAGTATCTGAGGTCATATTTGAACCCAGAACCTCCTGTCTCTAGACCTGGCTCTCAATGTCCCTTTTTATTAGTTTTTTTTTAATGGAGAGGGGAATAAATAAAGGGCTCAAAGTATCTACTAGTGGTTTATTTCTGTCTGGGGCAAACCTTTTGTTTTAGTCTTTTGCTGTTCAGTTATGTGCAACAATTCATGACCCCATTTGGGGTTTTCTTGGTTTGCCATTTCCTTTCCTAGCTCATCTGACAGATGAGGAAACTGAGGCAAAGAGAGTTAAGTGATTTTCCCAGAGTCACACAGCTAGAACTGTCTGAGATCTGATGAACTCAGGTGTTCCTGGCTTCAGGGCCTCACTGCATCTGCGGCACAACTCAGCTGGTCCAAGCCTTAGTTTTCCTACGACCATTATCACTCAGGGCAATATAGGCCTCTGCTCCATAGTTATATTTGTCCTCAAAGGCCTGGAAGCTGAAGCAGCTCCAGGCATAGCCGGGGCACTCGCACAAATGATCTTGACTTCCCCAAATTTGAACCTGGAGAGTGTTTACTTCCTGTCAAACCTTAGGGATTTGCTGATTTTCCCCATTACTGCAAATTGCTTGCTCTCTGGGTGCCTTCCATTTGGTATTAAGATGCAATCAGTGTTTCCTAACTGATTAACAGCCCTCACCCCTCCATAATCACATCTGACTGGATTGGGAAAGCTGAGCTGAAAACAGGATCCCTTCTCCCATGAGTGCTGGGTGTTCAGACCTTTAGGTTTTTGTTGTTGCTGTTTTTAGGAAGCTGAATGTTTGGATGTGCGACTGCTGGGTTAGGGAGTGAGTCAGAAAAGAGAGAAGAAGGCACTTGGCTCTTTCTGTGAATCCTGGGAGTGATGATGAGAAGAAACTTGGGCTCTCTAAAGTTCCTAGAAATCCTAGTATGTGTCAGGCCTTGTGACAGGCCTCTGGAATAATGATGGATGATGGATGCTGCTGCTTGCCAAATGAGGCAGAGGCCAGCATGAACTAGGCCTTCCAGACGAATAAACACAGGCCTTCTTTTAAAACTGAGTGGCAGAATGATGAGAACTCAGGTGATGGCCTGCCCAGCATCATCTGTCAATCAGTGTGCTAGAGAACAGGTGCCAACTTGCTCTTAGGAAAACGGTACCAATCTCTACTTCTCCACCTGCATGCTCTTCCCATGTCCACCCTCCTGACTGTTTCCTTTTCCCCTCTTCTGCCCCAAATGCACACTGATACCCATTCATGCTCCCATGGGATCCCATCTCACTGTGTATGTGTTTCTCTGTTTTCTCTCTTTCTCTTCTTTTCCCCAACTCCCTCTCTCCTTTTCTCTCCCTTTTTATCTCTTTATGTGTCTTTCTGTCTCTGTCCATCTATCTCTTTTCTACTCCCTTTCTCTCTCCCCTTCTGTCTTTATGTCTCTATCTCTGTCTGCCTGCCTCTCCTTCCTTCTGTCTCTTCCTAATTCCCCCTCTCTCCCTTCCTCTCCCTTTTTATCTCTTTATCTGTCTCACTGTCCCTGTCCATCTATCTCTTTCCTATTCCCTTTCTCTCTCCACTTCTCCCTTTCTGTCTCTATTTCTGTCTCTCCGTCTGTCTCTCTTCCTTTCTGTCTCTTCCCAACTCCCTCTCTCTCCCTTTGTCTTTCTTTTTATCTCTTTATCTGCCTCTCTGTTTCTGTCCCTTCTCCCTTTTATCTCTTTATCTCTTTCTGTTTGTCCATCTATCTCTTTCCTGCTTCCTTTCTCTCTCCCTGTCTCCCTTTCTATCTGTCTCTCTGTCTCTTTTCCCTTCTGTCTCTTCCCAACTCCCTCTCTTTCCCTTTGTCTCCCTTTTTATCTCTTTATCTGCCTCTCTGTCTGTCTCCTCTCCCTTTTTATCTGTTTGCCTCTCTGTCTCTGTCCATCTATCTCTTTCCTTTTCCCTTTCTCTCTCCATTTCTCCCTTTCTGTCTATGTCTCTTTCTCTCTCTGTCTCTCCTCCGTTCTGTCTCTTCCCAACTCCTCTCTCCCTTCCTCTACCTTTTTTATCTATTTATCTGCCTCTCTGTCCCCTCTTCCTTTCTAATCTCTTTATTTGCTTCTTTGTCTCTGTCCCTTCTCCCTTTTTATCTTTTTATCTCTTTATCTGTCTCTCTGTCTCTGTCCATCTATCTCTTTCCTATTCCCTTTCTCTCTCCCTTCTCCCTTTCTGTCTCTATATCTGCCTCTCCTCCCTCCTGACTCTTTCCAGCTCCCTCTCTCTCCCTTCCTCTCCCTTTTTGACTCTTTATCTATCTTTCTGTCTCTGTCCCCTCTCCCTTTTTATCTCTTTATCTGTATCTCTCTCTGTCCGTCTATCTCTTTCCTACTCCCTTTCTCTTCTCTCTTCTCTTTTTCTGTATCTTTCTCTCTGTCTCTCTCTCTGTCTCTCCTCCCTTCTGTCTCTTCCTAGGGTCCTCTCTCTCTCACTCTCCCTCCCCCACCCCTCTTAAGAAACAAACAAAAAACTCTCTACTTATCAGAAGGCTTTCAGAAGTCCCAAGATTCTTCTTCTCCATTTATTTAGCAAATGTCACTATTTTCATCAAACCTCTGTCTTTGCCTCTATTCTCACCACAGCTTCCTCGTGGTTTAAAGAAGAAAAATAAAAACTCTCTATGATAGAAACACACAAAAAAAGAAACAACTCTGGAAGGATGACGGCCACACAAATCTTATTGAATCAGCAAGGAAATGAAAGGGGAAGCAAATCAGTGAGAACAGCCTGAGCACCACAGCTGCCACAAATTCAAGCAAAATCTCCTAAACTTGATTAGCCCTGGCCATATGAGTGTACCTCCACGTAAATCTTTTTAATCCTAGGCAGATAGAAGTGGAGAATCTGGCACCATGTGGGCCTCAGTATCTCTTGATGCCTGATTTTTTTTTCCATTAGGTCCACAGAATGAACTTACAGAAGGAAAAAAGGGAGTAAGGTGGGAAATATCTAGTGGTTTACAAAATAAAATTATTTTCTATACCACTTAAAGGCCTGGGCAGTAAAATACTGGTGGGGAAAGGGGAGATTACTCCTGCCCTAACCAACTGTGGAGAATGAAGTCAAAGTAATTAAATCCCAGAGGTGTGTTTTTCTACTCTCTCTGCTTATTGTATTATCTCTTCATGACCTGCCACTGAGACAACACTGAGTAATAACATTAACAAGATAAAGGTCAAAGTTTGGCCTAGGTACAACCCCATCTCCTGGAACAGCTCTCAGTTGTTCAAGAAGCCTTCTAGATTCTACATTTATAAAGAAGATATGCTGATGGGTACCTAGATGGAAGTGGAGAAGGTTTGATGTCATTAGAGAGAATGAATATTTTAGAATTCTTCTGAGGAGTCAGAGAGCTTGATAGGAAGGAAGAGGAAAGAGTTCCTCATGGGAGTTCTGAAATCTTTAACTTCTCCATAGGGAAAATAGCAATAAACCGCTAAGTTTTTAAAAAGAGTTGACTTTTGTTATTGATGCAGGAACTACTTTCACCTTAAAGCAGGGATTCTTAATCATTAAACAAACAAACAAACGACTCTTACTTTCTGTCTTAGTAACAACTCTAAGACAAAAGGGCAAGGGCTAGGCAAATGGAAGCCAGTGACTTGCCCAGGGTCATACAGCTGGGAAGTGTCTGGGTCAGATTCAAACTCACATCCTCCCAATCCCAGATCTTGGACTCTATCCACTGAGCCACCTACCTGCCCCTCTTAACCATTTTTGTGCCATGTATCCATTTGGCAGTTTGATGAAAGCTTTAGAACTCCTTTCAGAATAATGTTTTTTTTAATGGTTAAAATAAAATACATAGAATTTCAAAGGAAACCAATTATATTGAAATAGTTATAAAAATATTTTTAAAAACCAAGTTTAGGGCCCTCAGATTAAGAACCCCTGCTAAGGATAATTAGTTGTCATTAAAAATTAATTTTAAAAATGTTGTGGCATATGATTATGATGGAATACTATTGCACCATAATGACAAACAAGTTAATTTTGGAAAAAACATGGAAAGACCGACAAGAAATTATGAAGAGTGAAATAAGCAGAGCCACGAGAACATTATAACAGCAACAGAAATATTGCTTGAAGAATGACTTGTGTATGTCTGTCCCTAGAGAAAGAACTGACAAATAGAAATAGGTAAGGCATAATTTTATATATACACATGTATCTTTTTTTTGTGAAAATGATGGAAGGAGTTAATGGTATTTAAATGTAACAAAAATACTTTTGAAAAGTAATAAAAATAATAAACCAAAGCTAGGGGATCTGAAATTTAGGATATCTTTCAATGTGCCCAGAAATCGGAAAAGATCTTGTTTTGTATAGTATACAGACATTTAAGGAACACAGACTCTCAAACTACAAAGACTAAGTCTCTAACCACTCCCACTCCCACCTCCCATCTCTTGCTAATGGTGCACATCAGGTTTTGGCCATTGATTCAAATCCTCATCTCCCTAACTTGTTTTTCCAAAAGAAGAGTCATGGCACTTTAAGCATAATGGAAATGTGACATCCTTGGAAGTGTTTTGAGATATTTGATTGGAAAGTACCTACAATAGAAAGACTTTTGGAAATTTGGTCACTCTAAGTCATGGAAAATGATGATGATAAAAATAATTTTCAATCTTTCCCCCTTCCCCCAATCTTTTTCTTTTAACTTTTAAATGAAAAAAAAAATTAAATTGTGAACTTAATGCATAAAAGCAAACATTTTAATCTGATAAAAGAATAAGAAAAATGGTTTTATAAGAAATTGAACTTAGGTATAATTTGATTTTAAAGATTTTACACATATGTATACATATAATGTGTACATTAAATTTAGCTTAACAAGGTAATAATAAAACTGCTTTATTTTTTCTGTCTCTTGGAGTTTTATTTTGCAAATAAAAATGCTTTAAAAACAACAAACAAAAAAATTTTATCATCTCTCTTAGAGTCAATACTGGGTGTTGGTTCCAAGGCAGAAGAGTGGCAAAGGCTAGGCAAAATTGGGGTTAAGTGAATTGCCTAGGGTCATATAGCTAGGACGTATCTGAAACCAGATTTGAACCTAAGACTTCCCATCTCTAGGCCTGGCTCTCAGCAGATGCTGAACTACCCGGCTGCCCTCCAAGTGGCAACTCTTTACACCCCACCCTCACTCTCTGGTCCTACTTTGTAATAAATATGTGTAATCCAGTAAAACAAATCAATACATTGGTTTTATTTGACAGTGCATAACTCTAGTCCATTCCCTCTGTGACAAGGTAGGAGATATGTTTCATTACCATTCATTTGAAATTATTGTTTGCTGCTTCGACGAAAACTCTGAAATCTTTCAAAGCTGGATATTTTTTCACCTCATATTAACATTATCATCATGTAAATTGTTCTTCCAGTTCTGCTCATTTCATTCTGCATCAGTTAGGAGACTGACAGTATTTTTTGGAATCTGTCATGTTTTTTTTTTCTTCTAACATCTCTTTAAAAAAAACATTGCAAAAACAATTTATGGATTTTTATTTCACCCACTTTCTGTCCTTATTACCATTCCAATGTAGGTTCTAAATGACTTTTCTAGTTCAAAGGTTGGGGGAAGAATGGAGGAGGAAGACTAGAAAGGACTTAGATGACCTGTAGATTGTAGCATTTATTCTTAGATCATCAAAAATGCTTCATACTTGCCCCTGCTTTTCTTTTGGGCATGATTTGTATTGGGCCAGTTTTTGATGTAGTTTTTTCAATACCTTACTGGTATATCCCCCAAATAGTTCAAAATGGAGGTTTTTGTTGTATTTCCATTTTGTTTTGTTATAAGTAACCTAACGTAACTATCTTACTTCAGTGACTATAGCCTTTAGATTCATAACCATTTGGTTCTCTCTCTCTCTCTCTCTCTCTCTCTCTCTCTCTCTCTCTCTCTCTCTCTTTCTCTCTCTCTCACACACACACACACACACACACACACACACACACACACACACACACACACAAATACTTCTGTCCCATGTCAAACTGGCTAAATGGTTTAAGCATTAAAATAATCTAATATGATAAAGGAATGGCTTATTGAGGCAACTTGATGACACTGTAGAGAGCATTAGACTTGGAACTCAGGAAGACCTGAGTTAATAGCCTTCCTAAGACACTTACTAACCTTGTGGCCTTGAGTACATGTCATTCAGCCTCAGTTTCCTCATCTGCAAAAGGGGTCTAGTAGCTAGATCACAAGATTTTTGTTAGGATCAAATGAAATACCATGTAAAGTTTTTAGCAAAACTTAAAGTGATAGGTAAATGCTAGCTATCATGATTATTATGGCTAATAAGGAATTAAAATATTTGAATGACCAATTTTCTAAAAGGTAAAGTACAATAATGTACAGCTAGCTGTGTTTAATACTCCATGTCTTTGCTGCTGGTCTTCATCTCTTGCCACTTTTCTTGGCAGCAACAACCCTGACCAATTAATTCTCTATCTTGTGACAGCTAGGACCTGGTGTCAGGAAAACCTGAGTTCAAATCCTGCCTGAGATACTTACTAGATCTGTAACTCTGGAGAAGTCACTTAATCTCAGCCTGCCTCAGTGAGAATGATAATAGCACCTGCCTCCCCCAGTTGCTGTGAGGAACAAATGAGCATATATTTGTAAACCACTTTGTAAAATTTAAAGTGTTCCATAAATGCT